>NC_069506.1:145909934-146164934 GCF_027579735.1 Bombina bombina | reverse complement strand
AAGGATCCAACTCATGAGCCCTACCAACAGCATATACAAACCGATATGATGATGCCGGCCGGTTATTACTATCCGACACACGCTGCTATGTAAACAAACACTCCTATAGGTTGGTACAGGCGCAACCCATAAGATATAAAACCCAATGATTGGGCACATATCCTCTGACGCAACTGTGGGCGTATGCAAACCATTCATAACTGACTAACAGCACATCTCTTAGTTGATTACATCAGCTGTTACAAAAAGGAGTGTCCTAGGTCCGCCCACTAGGGCGTGTATGTCATCTTGGCTCTGCCACTCGCTTCTCACTACGAGTGAATGGGAGTGTTTGCAGCAACGATCCACCATTAGGGCGGTATGCTCTTCCTAATCCGCCAATTACCTACTAGAGGATATCTCAAGCACCCACCCACAGCGGCGCAAGAGATTAATTCAGACCCTCTCGTGACACTATCTGTCAAGAATGATAAAATAAAAAAAGGAAGGATTATCGTGTGAATACTTCCATAATGTAGCATATTAAAGGGTCTTAAAAAACTGCAGAAAAATGTACCTAAACTATAGCACCATTACTTGCCGCACTCCTTATGCGGACATATAAGGATATATTAATTGGAACTATCTAAGAACCCATAATCTTTGATACATACTATCTATAGCCATGCTATAATTCAAAGCCTCATCGTTATAAATACCACATCAAAGCCAATATCATATCAATAGGGCCCAAACATCATAATGAATGTGATATTATTAATACCACATGTTAAATTCAATACCCCCATGCAAACGAAAAAAAGAACCATGTATGTCCAACCCATAACTTTGTACAAAGAGTTAACAAATATGGGCAAGAGGAACTGTTGATAACCAGCCGACTCATCTAGAAAAGAATATGGAGCTCAAAAGTTGGATACCACCTCATGTGAAATATCAAGTGAAAAAGTGACAATAGTTTAACTTAATGTTAAAAACATATAAAAACAGCACACAGTCGAACAGTACACCACAATCATTTCTAATGATGGCACAGTAGTGATGTCCCGAACTGTTCGCCCGCGAACGGTTCCCTGCGAACATAGCTTGTTCGCGTTCCCCGCTGTGGGCGAACATATGCGATGTTCGATCCGCCCCCTATGTGTCATCATTGAGGAAACTTTGACCCTGTATGTCACAGCCTTCTGACACATTAGAGCCAATCAGCAGCAGACACTCCCTCACAGACCCTCCCAGCTCCTTGGCAGCAGCCATTTTAGACTCATTACGATCTTGCTTTCTTAGTGAGAGGAGCTTTAGTGCTGCTGCTGACATAATAGGGAAATAGATAGCTAGGATAGTGTATTTAGTGTCCACTGCAGTCCTGAAGGACTCATCTCATCTCTGCTGCAAGGACAGCACCCCAAAAAGCCCTTTTTAGGGCTATAACTTTAGTCGTTTTTTTGTTTTTTTTCTTTGTATTTTTATTTGCATTTGCCTGGCTTTCTTTTGCCTGGCTTTAAGCCTGTGTGTGAGGCTCACAGCTTATACTGTGATTAGTGCCACCACTGATATCTGCTTAACATTAGTTTAAATTTAACCAACAAAAATTTGAAATTATTTTGCTAGTGTAATTTATTTTCATTTTCTATCAGGCCTGTGTGTTTCTGACTTACAGAGTATACTGTGTTTAATTGTTGCCCTACCTAGGCTAGCAGCCACGACTCATATGTGCTTAACCTTTTTTTAAAAAAAAAAAAAACCTTTAAATCATTTTGCTAGTGTAATCTAATTTTATTTTCTATCAGGCCTGTGTGTTTCTGACTTACAGAGCATACTGTGTTTAATTGCTGCCCTACCTAGGCTAGCAGCCACGACTCATATGTGCTTAAAGTGAATGTAAATTTTGATGTTTAAGTGCCCGGTTTTTAAAACTTTGATTAAAAACAGGGGCACTTTAATTCATCAAAATTTACATTTCACTCCTGTTGTGACAAAAAACTTACCTTTTAATCTTGACAGCAGCTGCTGCTTCCTCCGGTCTCACAAGCCATTTCTGATGTCAGAAATGATTGATAGGTCATCCTCCAATCACAGATTCCCCCCCGGGGGATTCAGTGTCTGATTCACTGCTGTGATTGGAGGAAGCCAGATACCTCATTTTAGACCCAGGAAGAGGCTTTGAAACAGGTGGAGGAAGCTGGAGCTGCTGTGAAGATTAAAAAGTAAGTTTATTTTCACAACAGGAGTGAAATGAAAATATTGATGAATTAAAGTGCCCCTGTTTTTAATCAAAGTTTTAAAAATCGGGCACTTTAGCATCAAAATTTACATTCACTTTAACCTTTTTTTCAATTCCAAAAAAAAACCTTTAAATCATTTTGCTAGTGTAATCGAATTTAATTTTCTATCAGGCCTGTGTGTTTCTGACTTAGAGAGCATACTGTGGTTAATTGCTGCCCTACCTAGGCTAGCAGCCACGACTCATATGTGCTTAACCTTTTTTTCAATTAAAAAAAAACAACCTTTAAATCATTTTGCTAGTGTAATCTAATTTTATTTTCTATCAGGCCTGTGTGTTTCTGACTTACAGAGCATACTGTGGGTAATTGCTGCCCTACCTAGGCTAGCAGCCACGACTCATATATGCTTAACCTTTTTTTAAATTAAAAAAAAAAACTTTAAATCATTTTGCTAGTGTAATCTAATTTTATTTTCTATCAGGCCTGTGTGTTTCTGACTTACAGAGCATACTGTGGTTAATTGCTGCCCTACCTAGGCTAGCAGCCACGACTCATATGTGCTTAACCTTTTTTTTAAATAAAAAAAAAAAACTTTAAATCATTTTGCTAGTGTAATCTAATTTTATTTTCTATCAGGCCTGTGTGTTTCTGACTTACAGAGCATACTATGGTTAATTGCTGCCCTACCTAGGCTAGCAGCCACGACTCATATGTGCTTAACCTTTTTTTAAATTAAAAAAAAAACTTTAAATCATTTTGCTAGTGTAATCTAATTTCATTTTCTATCAGACCTGTGTGTTTCTGACTTACACAGCATACTGCAGTGTGGTTAATTGCTGCCCTACCTACCAGCCACGACTCATATCTGCTTTACATTATTTGAAAGTTAAAAAAAAAAATTTTAAATCATTTAGCTAGTGTAATCTAATTTCTTTTTCCATCAGGCCTGTGTGTTTCTGGCCCACATCATATAGTGTGACACAGATTAATAGCTCTTTTTTCCACCACTTATATCTGGTGTAACAACATTAGTGTAAATTTAAAAAAAAATTTTTTTACATCAGTCCTCTTCTAGTGTTATTTAATTTTAGTTGCCAGGCCAGCCAGGCTGCCATTAGTGCCAGCCTGTGTGTCAGGCTGCCAGCATATACTGTGCCTACTTCCATCCTCAGTGCCAGTCCACGACTCCTATCTGGTGTAACATTATATTAAGTTTTGTAAAAAAAAACTTTTACATCAGTCTTCTAGTGTGATTTCATTTTAGTTTACAGGCCAGCCTGCCACCACTAGTGCCAGCCTGTGTGTCAGGCTGCCAGCACATACTGTGCCTAGTTCTATCCTGAGTGCGATTACTCCTATCTATTGTAACATTTTTTTAACTTTTTTAAAAACAAACTGTTACATCAGTCTGCTATTGTTATTTAATTGCAGTTGCCTGTCTGCCAGCGTGTGTGCCAGGCCCACTTTCCAACTAGTGCCACAAATCATATTTGTTATTATAACAGTAGTGTAAATATTTAAAATAAAATCTTTTTTGACTGTGAATCATCATCCTGCTAGTGCCATTGAATTGCAGTTGCCTGCCTGCCATCGTGTGTGCCAGGCCCACTTGCCAACTAGTGCCACCAATCATATTTGTTATAACAGTAGTTTAAATATTAAAAATAATAATTTTTTGACTCTGAAAGATCAGTCTGCTAGTGTAATCTAATTGCAGTTGCCTGCCTGCCAGCGTGTGTGCCAGGCCCACTTGCTGCCAACTATTCCCACCAATCATATTTGTTATAACAGTATAGTAAATATTTAAAATAAATAATTTTTTGCCTGTGAATCATCAGTCTGCTAGTGCCATTGAATTGCAGTTGCCTGCCTGCCAGCGTGTGTGCCAGGCCACTTGCCAACTAGTTACACCAATCATATTTGTTCTAACAGTATTGTAAATATTTAAGATAAAAATTTCTTAGATTGTGAATCATCAGTCTGCTAGTGCCATTGAATTGCAGTTCCCTGCCTGCCAGCGTGTGTGCCAGGCCCACTAGCCAACTACTGCCACCAATCATATTTGTTGTAACAGTATTGAAAATATTTTAAATCATAACTTTTTGGACTGTGAATCATCAGTCTCCTAGTGCCATTGAATTGCAGTTGCCTGCCTGCCAGCGTGTGTGCCAGGCCCACTAGCCAACTACTGCCACCAATCATATTTGTTGTAACAGTATTGAAAATATTTTAAATCATAACTTTTTGGACTGTGAATCTTCAGTCTCCTAGTGCCATTGAATTGCAGTTTCCTCCTGCCTGCCAAGGTGTGTGCCAGGCCCACTAGCCAACTTCTGCCACCAATCATATTTGTTGTAACAGTATTGAAAATATTTTAAATCATAACTTTTTTGACTGTGAATCATCAGTCTCCTAGTGCCATTGAATTGCAGTTGCCTGCCTGCCAGCGTGTGTGCCAGGCCCACTAGCCAACTACTGCCACCAATCATATTTGTTGTAACAGTATTGAAAATATTTTAAATCATAACTTTTTGGACTGTGAATCTTCAGTCTCCTAGTGCCATTGAATTGCAGTTGCCTGCCTGCCAGCGTGTGTGCCAGGCCCACTAGCCAACTACTGCCACCAATCATATTTGTTGTAACAGTATTGAAAATATTTTAAATCATAACTTTTTGGACTGTGAATCTTCAGTCTCCTAGTGCCATTGAATTGCAGTTTCCACCTGCCTGCCAGCGTGTGTGCCAGGCCCACTAGCCAACTTCTGCCACCAATCATATTTGTTGTAACAGTATTGAAAATATTTTAAATCATAACTTTTTTGACTGTGAATCATCAGTCTCCTAGTGCCATTGAATTGCAGTTGCCTGCCTGGCAGCGTGTGTGCCAGGCCCACTAGCCAACTACTGCCACCAATCATATTTGTTGTAACAGTATTGAAAATATTTTAAATCATAACTTTTTGGACTGTGAATCATCAGTCTCCTAGTGCCATTGAATTGCAGTTTCCTGCCTGCCAGCGTGTGTGCCAGGCCCACTAGCCAACTACTGCCACCAATCATATTTGTTGTAACAGTATTGAAAATATTTTAAATCATAACTTTTTGGACTGTGAATCATCAGTCTCCTAGTGCCATTGAATTGCAGTTGCCTGCCTGCCAGCGTGTGTGCCAGGCCCACTAGCCAACTACTGCCACCAATCATATTTGTTGTAACAGTATTGAAAATATTTTAAATCATAACTTTTTGGACTGTGAATCTTCAGTCTCCTAGTGCCATTGAATTGCAGTTTCCTCCTGCCTGCCAGCGTGTGTGCCAGGCCCACTAGCCAACTTCTGCAACCAATCATATTTGTTGTAACAGTATTGAAAATATTTTAAATCATAACTTTTTTGACTGTGAATCATCAGTCTCCTAGTGCCATTGAATTGTAGTTGCCTGCCTGCCAGCGTGTGTGCCAGGCCCACTAGCCAACTACTGCCACCAATCATATTTGTTGTAACAGTATTGAAAATATTTTAAATCATAACTTTTTGGACTGTGAATCTTCAGTCTCCTAGTGCCATTGAATTGCAGTTGCCTGCCTGCCAGCGTGTGTGCCAGGCCCACTAGCCAACTACTGCCACCAATCATATTTGTTGTAACAGTATTGAAAATATTTTAAATCATAACTTTTTGGACTGTGAATCTTCAGTCTCCTAGTGCCATTGAATTGCAGTTTCCACCTGCCTGCCAGCGTGTGTGCCAGGCCCACTAGCCAACTTCTGCCACCAATCATATTTGTTGTAACAGTATTGAAAATATTTTAAATCATAACTTTTTTGACTGTGAATCATCAGTCTCCTAGTGCCATTGAATTGCAGTTGCCTGCCTGGCAGCGTGTGTGCCAGGCCCACTAGCCAACTACTGCCACCAATCATATTTGTTGTAACAGTATTGAAAATATTTTAAATCATAACTTTTTGGACTGTGAATCATCAGTCTCCTAGTGCCATTGAATTGCAGTTGCCTGCCTGCCAGCGTGTGTGCCAGGCCCACTAGCCAACTACTGCCACCAATCATATTTGTTGTAACAGTATTGAAAATATTTTAAATCATAACTTTTTGGACTGTGAATCTTCAGTCTCCTAGTGCCATTGAATTGCAGTTTCCTCCTGCCTGCCAGCGTGTGTGCCAGGCCCACTAGCCAACTTCTGCCACCAATCATATTTGTTGTAACAGTATTGAAAATATTTTAAATCATAACTTTTTGGACTATGAATCATCAGTCTCCTAGTTCTATTGAATTGCAGTTGCCTGCCTGGCAGCGTGTGTGCCAGGCCCACTAGCCAACTACTGCCACCAATCATATTTGTTGTAACAGTATTGAAAATATTTTAAATCATAACTTTTTGGACTGTGAATCTTCAGTCTCCTAGTGCCATTGAATTGCAGTTGCCTGCCTGCCAGCGTGTGTGCCAGACCCACTTGCCAACTAGTTACACCAATCATATTAGTTGTAACAGTATTGTAAATATTTAAAATAAAAAAATCTTAGACTGTGAATCATCAGTCTCCTAGTGCCATTGAATTGCAGTTGCCTGCCTGCCAGCGTGTGTGCCAGGCCCACTAGCCAACTACTGCCACCAATCATATTTGTTGTAACAGTATTGAAAATATTTTAAATCATAACTTTTTGGACTGTGAATCATCAGTCTCCTAGTGCCATTGAATTGCAGTTGCCTGCCTGCCAGCGTGTGTGCCAGGCCCACTAGCCAACTACTGCCACCAATCATATTTGTTGTAACAGTATTGAAAATATTTTAAATCATAACTTTTTGGACTGTGAATCTTCAGTCTCCTAGTGCCATTGAATTGCAGTTTCCTCCTGCCTGCCAGCGTGTGTGCCAGGCCCACTAGGCAACTTCTGCCACCAATCATATTTGTTGTAACAGTGTTGTAAATATTTTAAATCATAACTTTTTGACTGTGAATCATCAGTCTCCTAGTGCCATTGAATTGCAGTAGCCTGCCTGCCAGCGTGTGTGCCAGGCCCACTAGCCAACTACTGCCACCAATCATATTTGTTGTAACAGTATTGAAAATATTTTAAATCATAACTTTTTGGACTGTGAATCATCAGTCTCCTAGTGCCATTGAATTGCAGTTGCCTGCCTGCCTGCCAGCGTGTGTGCCAGGCCCACTAGCCAACTACTGCCACCAATCATATTTGTTGTAAGAGTATTGAAAATATTTTAAATCATAACTTTTTGGACTGTGAATCTTCAGTCCCCTAGTGCCATTGAATTGCAGTTTCCTCCTGCCTGCCAAGGTGTGTGCCAGGCCCACTAGCCAACTTCTGCCACCAATCATATTTGTTGTAACAGTGTTGTAAATATTTTAAATCATAACTTTTTTGACTGTGAATCATCAGTCTCCTAGTGCCATTGAATTGCAGTTGCCTGCCTGCCAGCGTGTGTGCCAGGCCCACTTGCCGTTTCCAACTAGTGCCACCAATCATATTTGTTCTAACAGTATTGTAAATTTTTATTAAAAAAATTTTTTGGACTAAGAAGCATGACTCAGCTAGTGTAATCTAATTGCAGTTGCCTTCCTCCCAGCGTGTGTGCCAGACAGGCCCACTTGCCAACTAGTGCCACCAATCATATTTGTTGTCACAGTACTTTTAATATTTAAAAAATAAACATTTTTGACATTGAAACATCAGTCTTTTTTTGTTGTCAGGCTCACAGCGTATACTGTGCCCACTTGCCCAGTGCCACCACTGATAATTTGTTTAATAGTATTGTAAGTGTACATTTTAAAAAAAATGACAGGCAGAAGCAGGCCACCCCACAGGTTCCGTCGTGGTTGTGGTGCTGTGATTCCTTTAGACCCTACAAATATGCACATTGTTCAGACGCCGGGTGCCAGGGGGGACGCGAAAAGTTCTGAGGAGGACCTAGTTGAATGGCTAACACAGGACACCCAATCTTCTTCAGCTTCCGCTGCTAGTCCTCCTAACCTTGACGCACCATCTATGTATTTTTTTGGTGTGTCTGCCTCTGACAACAGCGATTCAATTTGCAACCTGTGCCAAAAGAAACTGAGTCGTGGGAAGTCCAACAGCCACCTAGGTACAACTGCTTTGCGAAGGCACATGGTCTCCCATCACAAAGGCCGATGGGAAGAACACATGAGTAGAAGCAGCACACAAAGTGAAAGCCGCCCTCCTCCTCCTGCTCCAGCATCTTCAGCCACGTCAACCACTGCTGTCCTCCTTGCCCCCTCTCAACCATCCTCCACTGAGTCTCTCTTACGTAGCAGTTCCTGGTCATCTGCCCACAGTCAGCTGTCTGTCAAGGACATGTTTGAGCGTAAGAAGCCAATTTCTCAAAGTCACCCCCTTGCCCGGCGTCTGACAGCTGGCTTGTCTGAACTCTTAGCCTGCCAGCTTTTACCATACAAGCTGGTGGAGTCTGATGCTTTCAAAAAAATTGTATCTATTGGGACACCGCAGTGGAAGGTACCTGGCAGAAATTTCTTTTCACAAAAGGCAATTCCAAACCTGTACTCTGTTGTGAGAAAAGAAGTTATGGCATGTCTGGCACACAGCGTTGGGGCAAGGGTCCATATGACCACGGATAGCTGGTCTGCAAAGCATGGTCAGGGCAGGTATATCACCTATACTGCGCATTGGGTAAACCTGCTGACTTCTGACAAGCATGGAATGCGTGGCTCTGCAGAAGAGTTGGTGACACCGCCACGACTTGCAGGCAGGCCTGCTGCTAACTCCTCTACTCCTCTTACTCCATCCTCTTCCATAACCTCTTCCTCGGCTGAGTCCTCTTCAACTTCTGCGTCTTGCTCCACATCTATGGCACCCCCCCAGCTCCCCAGGTACTATGCTACATCCCGGGTACGGCAGTGTCACGCTGTCTTGGGGTTGACTTGCCTGAAAGCGGAGAGTCACACCGCACCAGCACTCCTGACCGCCCTGAACGCACAGGTGGATCAGTGGCTGACTACGCACCAACTGGAGATTGGCAAGGTTGTTTCTGACAATGGAAGTAATTTGGTGGCGGCATTGAAATTGGGCAAGTTGACACATGTGCCGTGCATGGCACATGTGTGTAATCTAATTGTACAACGATTTGTCCATAAGTACTCAGGCTTACAGGACGTCCTGAAGCAGGCCCGGAAGGTGTGTGGCCATTTCAGGCGTTCCTACATGGCCATGGCGCACTTGTCCGATATCCAGCGTCGAAACAACCTGCCAGTGAGGCGCTTGATTTGCGACAGCCCGACACGGTGGAATTCAACACTCCTAATGTTTGACCGCCTGCTCCAACAAGAAAAAGCTGTTAATGAGTATTTGTATGACCGGGGTGCTAGGACAGCCTCTGGGGAGCTGGGGATATTTTTGCCAATTTACTGGACGCTCATGCGCAATGCCTGTAGGCTCATGTGTCCTTTTGAGGAGGTGACAAACCTTGTCAGTCGCACCGAAGGCACCATCAGCGACATCATACCATTTGTTTTCTTCCTGGAGCGTGCCCTGCGAAGAGTGCTGGATCAGGCCGTAGATGAGCGTGAAGAGGAAGAGGAAGAGTTGTGGTATCCATCACCCCCACAAACAGCCTTATCAGCATCGCTTGCTGGACCTGCGGCAACGCAGGAAGAGGATTGTGAGGAAGAGGAGTCAGAGGAGGAATGTGGCTTTGAGGAGGAGGAGGAGGAGGAAGACCGAGCACAACAGGCATCCCAGGGTGCTCGTTGTTGTCACCTCTCTGGTACCCGTGGTGTTGTACGTGGCTGGGGGGAAGAAGATACCCTCAGTGAGATCAGTGAGGAAGAGAAACGGGACATGATTCGCTCGGCATCCAACCTTGTTCAAATGGGTTCTTTCATGCTGTCGTGCCTGTTGAGGGACCCTCGTATAAAAAAGCTGAAGGAGAACGACCTGTACTGGGTGTCCACGCTCCTCGACCCCTGGTATAAGCATAAAGTGCCTGAAATGTTGCCAAATTCCTGCAAGTCGGAAAGGATGGAGCATTTTAAGAATAAATTAAAAACTATGCTTTACACAGCGTATAAGGGTGATGTCACAGCACCACGGGAATGTAACAGGGGAAGAGATGAAATTAATCCTCCTCCTCCTCCTCCCACGACCACGGCGGCAAGGACAGGACGCTTTCCTGACGTCTTGTTGATGGAGGACATGCGTACCTTTTTAACTCCCATGCATCATCAGAGCCTTTTGGGATCCAGCCTTAGAGAAAGACTCAACCGACAGGTAGCAGACTACCTAGCTTTAACTGCGGATCTCGACACTCTCAGGAGCGATGGACCCCTTGACTACTGGGTGTGCAGGCTTGACTTGTGGCCTGAGCTATCCCAATTTGCAATGGAACTTCTGGCCTGCCCCGCTTCAAGTGTCCTGTCCGAAAGGACTTTCAGTGCAGCAGGAGGTTTTGTCACTGAGAAGAGAAGTCACCTAGGTCAAAAAAGCCTTGACTATCTCACTTTTATAAAAATGAATGAGGGCTGGATCCCGAAGGGACTGACATTGGGCGATACATTTGAATAAAAAAGGCCTGATGATGAGATGAGCTGGCTTGGGCTACAACTGGTACACAGGCTGGCCTTTTTTTGTTTGTTATAAAGCCGGAGGACTTGCTTGACTTATCCACCAACAACTAGTGTTCAAGCCACAAGCTTTTAGGGCACTTTATAAATGTTTTACAAACATCAATTTTTCTGGCCGCTGCTACAGCAGTTGCTACAACAATATCCAAATTTTTTAGTCATTTGTACATTCCTAATTTTTCTGGCCTCTGCTGCTGCTCTGTGGGTACCAAACTCAAATAAAAAATATAGCTGCAAGCAGCGATAGAGGTGGCCATGCGCATCAACTTTGCAATGGCATACAAGCAGCTAAGTCACAATATAAAGCTTTATAGAATTTTTTAAAATTCTAACATTAACAGTTGGAAAAAAAACATATTTTCGAAAATTTTGCATTTTTCAAGATGGCTGCACTGCCATATGACCAATACATTCATCACAATCAGATGTAACTCTAGGTCACAAGATATTGTTTTACAGCAAATTTCACAGCTTTAACATAAGCGGTTGCAAAGAAAGCACATTTTCGAAATTTTTGCGTAAACCAATATGGCTGCCACAGCTTGTGACCAATTCCTTCAACATGAACAACTGTGATTCTAGGTCACAATATAAGGTTACTTAGCTAGTTTCACAGTTCTAACATAAGCGGTTGCAGAGAAAATAGATTTTCGAAATTTTTACGCAAAACAAAATGGCTGCCTAATCATATGATATACAGCCTCCATATTATGCACAATAGTTCTTACCATAGATGTCAAACATGGCAAAAATAAAGCATTTTTATAAAACAGTTTTTGTTTTATTATTAATTTAAAAATATCGTTAAGCATTTTTGAACAATTCAAAATGGCTGCCAAACCACATGACCTATCAACTTCTCTTGAACAAATCTGAATGTTAGTCATAAGATAACTCTATAAACAAAATTTCAAGTCTGTGCCATAAACGGTTTCGGAGAAGAAGATTTTTATAGTTTTTAAAAATGGCGCATACAAAACAAAATGGCCGCCAAGCTATGCAATGTATGGTTTTAAAATTGCACATACTAATGCTCACTATAGACCTCTACAATTTGCAGAAGTTTCATGAAAATTTGCAAATGTTTTATTTCACGAAGGTGATTGCGCAATGAGAATTTTAACTGCAATATTGTCTTTAAGGGTAATGGCTATGTGTAATCATATGTCTATTACACTGTAATATTGTTAAATATTGTAAAACTAATGTATAAAGTGCAAAATTGCGCAATTAAATGGCGATAAAAAGGTTAATGTCTCACAGCAGCCATGATGATTATGGAAAAATCGCAATTTTAACAAACTTAGTAGAGAACCTTGCAAGGAGCATATGTGCAAAATTGCGCTTTATTGCACTAAGCAGTTTAAGAGAAGAAGATGTTTAAATATTTTTGCAAAATGCAAGATGGCTGCTGCATCATGTGACCAAGGCACCTCTGTTGAGCAATGGCAAATCTAGGTCATAGCAGCACTAAGCACAGCAAGTTTCAAAGTTGTAACATAAGCAGTTCCAGAGCTAAAGATTATTAAGCATCTCTCGAAATTTGTCGCAAAAAACAATATGGCTGCGTAACCTTATGACCTATGAGTTCAATATTGTATGAGATGTAGCAGGGCAATAGGCTGTACCAGCATACCTGATTTGAAGAGTTTAGCATAAGTAATTTGTGTTTTGTGAGCAATTGACTCAAAAGAGGCAGTATTGAATTAGAAATAATTACGATAAATATAAAACAGATATTTCTGCTGCATCATGTGACTGATTCTCTCCTAATGAGCAATTGTGAATGTAGGTCACAATTTAAGACAGTACAGCAAATTTCACAGTTCTTACATAAGCGGTTGCAGAGAAAATAGACTTTCGAAATTTTCGCGTAGACCAAGATGGCTGCCTGATCGTAAGATATACAGCCTCCATATTACGCACAATAGTGCTCACTATAGATGTCAATAAACATGGCAAAAATAAAGCATTTTTGTAAAACAGTTTTTGTTTTATTATTAATTAAAATATATCGTTAAGCAATTTTGAACAATTCAAAATGGCTGCCAAACCACATGACGTATCAACTTCTCCTGAACAAATCTGAATGTTAGTCATAAGATAACTCTATAAATAAAATTTCAAGTCTGTCCCATAAGCGGTTTCGGAGAAGAAGATTTTTATAGTTTTTAAAAATGGCGCATACAAAACAAAATGGCCGCCAAGCTATGCAATGTATGGCTTTCAAATTGCACATACTAATGCTCACTATAGACCTCTACAATTTGCAGAAGTTTCATGAAAATTTGCAAATGTTTTATTTCACGAAGGCGATTGCGCAATGCAAATTTTAACTGCAATATTGTCTTTAAGGGTAATGGCTATGTGTAATCATGTGTCTATTACACTGTAATATTGTTAAATATTGTAAAACTAATGTATAAAGTGCAAAATTACGCAATTAAATGGCGATATAAAGGTTAATGTCTCGCAGCAACCATGTTGATTATGGAAAAATCGCAATTTGAACAAACTTGGTAGAGGACCTTGTAAGGAGCATATGTGCAAAATTGCGCTTTAATGCACTAAGCGGTTTAAGAGAAGAAGATGTTTAAAGATTTTCGCAAAATGCAAGATGGCTGCTACATCATGTGACCAAAGCACTTCTGTTGAGCAATGGCAAATCTAGGTCATAGCAGCACTAAGCACAGCAAGTTTCAAAGCTGTAACATAAGCAGTTCGAGAGATAAAGATTATTAAGCAGTTTTCAAAATTTGTCGCAAAAAACAATATGGCTGCGTAACCTTATGACCTATGAGTTCAATATTGCATGAGATGTAGCAGAGCAATAGGCTGTACCAGCATACCTGATTTCAAGAGCTTTGCATTAGCAGTTCAAGAGTTATGGGCAATAGTATAAGTTTGGCGGAATAATAATAATAATAATAATAATAATAATAATCCTGACAATAACAATAGGTTGTCCTGCAACTTCGTTGCATGGCCACTTAAAAATAAGGCACATAACAGTGATTAAACTGTTACGAATAGTACAACTTAGCACACCACTCATATCTGGTGGACCATTAAATTGAACGCGCATTGCCACAAACTTGAAGGAGGAGGACCGACCGAGCATCTTTATCCGTCTCTTGGTTGCTCTAAATTTTCTCTGTGTTCCATCTATGCCATAACTGTACTCTATTGTGCAAAAGGGTGGCATATGTGGTGTTTCATGCTGTTGTGCCTGTTGCGGGTCGTGGCCCATGGTATAAAAAGGCTGAAGGAGAACGACCTGTAATGCAAATTTTTAGAAAAATGTTCCCGGTTCCTCTCAATTATCTCCGGGTTTCTAAAATGGATGCCATACCTGTACTCGCTTTTGCAAAAGGATGGCATATGTGGTGGTGTTTCCTGCAGTTTTTTCTGTTGAGGGTGCTGGACCCTCTTATAAAAAGGCTGAAGGAGAACGACCTGGAGTGGGGGTGTCCAAGCATGGTTTTTTGGGCAATTTCACGTTTCCAAACAATTATCTCTTGGTTTCTAAAATCAATGCCGTAGCAGTACTCTATTGTTCAAAAGGATGCCATATGTTCTCTTTCCTGCTGGTGTTTTGTTTGAGGGTCCTGGACCCTCTTATAAAAAGGCCTAAGGAGAAAGAAGTGTACTGGGTGTCCACTCAATGTTTTTTTCTATTTCCCATTTGCCCAAAATTATCTCTGGGTTTGTAAAATCAATGCTGTACCTGTACTCTATTGTTCAAAAGGATGCCATATGTCCTCTTTCCTGCTGATATTTTGTTTGAGGGTCCTGGACCCTCTTATAAAAAGGCCTAAGGAGAAAGAAGTGTACTGGGTGTCCACTCAATGTTTTTTTCTATTTCCCATTTTCCCAAAATTATCTCTGGGTTTGTAAAATCAATGCTATACCTGTACTCTATTGTTCAAAAGGATGCCATATGTCCTCTTTCCTGCTGCTGTTTTTGTTGAGGCTCCGGGACCCTCTTATAAAAAGGCCTAAGGATAAATATGTGTACTGGGTGTCTAATCAATGTTTTTTTTTATTTTTCCCGGTTGAAACTAATTATCTCCGGGTTTCTAAAATCAATGCCTTTCCTGTAATCTAATTTTCAAAAGGATGCCATATGTCCTCTTTCCTGCTGCTGGTTTTGTTGATGGTCCTGGAGCCTCTGCTAAAAAGGCCTAAGGATAAATATGTGTACTGGGTGTCTAATCAATGTTTTTTTAGATTTCCCGGTTGAAACTAATTATCTCCTGGTTTCTAAAATCAATGCCTTTCCTGTAATCTAATTTTCAAAAGGATGCCATATGTCCTCTTTCCTGCTGCTGGTTTTGTTGAGTGTCCTGGAGCCTCTGCTAAAAAGGCCTAAGGATAAATAAGTGTACTGGGTGTCTAATCAATGTTTTTTTAGATTTCCCGGTTGCAACTAATTATCTCCGGGTTTCTAAAATCAATGCCTTTCCTGTAATCTAATTTTCAAAAGGATGCCATATGTCCTCTTTCCTGCTGCTGGTTTTGTTGAGGGTCCTGGAGCCTCTGCTAAAAAGGCCTAAGGATAAATAAGTGTACTGGGTGTCTAATCAATGTTTTTTTATATTTCCCGGTTGCAACAAATTATCTCTGGGTTTCTAAAATCAATGCCTTAAATGTAATCAATTGTTCAAAAGGATGCCATATGTCCTCTTTCCTTTTTTTAAAAAAAAAAATTTTCTCGGTATTTTTTTTTTTTTTTTTTTAAAGTTTCAAAAAAGACTTTATTATATCAAGTTGCAACATATATCATACAGTATTCAAACAGTTTGATCATAGTACAGAAGAGCAAATAAAAACTCAATCATTATACAGATTATTTCAAAGAATAAGGATTCTTCTCATAGTGTTAAGATGGTGAGAATACTCATCAAAAAGTTTAACCTAACTCTTCCATATGGGAGAGTATTCTAAATCGCCTATACAACTTGACCTATCTTCAATATAATTTTCAACAATTTAAACAAAAAACAAGTTCAGAATATATCTATATGGCTATGAATGGCATTAATCTGTAAACCTATGTGCAGATTATGAAAGAGGATATTGTGTATTTAGATAGAAACGAGTTCCAGAAATCCTGAAATCCTAAAGAGGTCTAGAGTGTTATATGTGTATTGGGACTTAATGGTGAGTATTTAAAGCAGCGGTGGGTTTTAAGGAGTAGAGATACTCTTCCCAAAGCAAGCGAATGGATAAGAAGTCTTCTGTTTTGTGCAGTTTTGTATAGTGGTATTGCTCTAGTTCTATAGCAGTGGACACTCTATCACGCCAAAATTGCAGAGATGGTAGGGTGGGCTGTTTCCAGCAGTACGGGATATACCTTTTGGCCGTGTTAATCATTACAGTGGTAAGCTTAAATCGTAATGAGCAAGTTATCTGCGGGATAAAGTTGAAGAGAAATGTCCAAGGGGTAAGTGGCAGAGAAGTTCCTATCACTATTTGTATTTCTTTTCTAAAATCTGACCAATACGCTTGTGCAATCGGGCATGACCACCATAGGTGAATGAAGGTACCTCGTTGTGTGCAACCTCTCCAGCAGTTGGTATTAGTGTGTGGGAATAACCTTCCTAATCTGTCAGGGGTGTAGTGCCATCTGCATAGGAGTTTTATGTTCATTTCCGCTATGTTCATGGAAGAAGCAGAAGAACTCATTTGTTTATATATTATTTTCCACGTTTTAGGTGGTTGCTGTTCGTTAAGCTCTTTCTCCCAGCCAACGGTATAGGATGGGGGGTGGATTGAGCGGTCTGTTTGTAGTAATTTATATGATATGGAGAGGATGCCCGTTGTCGGGAAGGATAGGTAACATAAAGATTCAAATGGAGTTAAAGGTCGGGTCAAGTTGTGTCTCTCTATGTGTGAGGCAAAGTAGTGTGCAAGTTGGTGGTATGTTAACCAGTTCTTGAGGGTAGATCCCATTATCTCAGCCACTTCCTCTCTGGGTTTTAACTTACTGTTCTGTAAAAGTGAATGATGGGGTATCGCCTGGGTTAGACTAGGGTTGTCAGTGTAGTGGGAGGTGAGTTGAAACGGGGCTGCAGGGTTACCTCTGAGGGGCGTTAGAGGAGAGTAAGATGTAGAAATAGACTTATGTCTTCTCAGGATTTTCCCCCATACGTTAAGCGTTTCTCGTGCCAAGAGGGGGAGTTCTAGGTTTCCCTTGTCACGTTTTGCTGTGAGCCAGCATCTTCCTCCCAATTGACCCTCTCTTGCAAGTGCGTGTTCTAAGCCCACCCATTCCTTATGGCGTGCGTGTTTGCACCAGTCAACTATTCTGGTCATGAAGGTAGCATAGCGGTATAGTAGTATGTTAGGGACTCCGAGTCCTCCCTCCAATTTAGGGCGATACAGGGTTTGTGTGGCAATCCTAGGGCGCTTATGACTCCAAATATATGAGTTAATAAGTTTCTGTAAGGAATAAATAGTGGAATCATGGATGGGAATGGGTATCGCCTGTAGAACATACAAGATTTAAGGAAGTATCACCATTTTAATGGCATTCACCCTTCCCAACCAAGAGATTGGTTTGTTGGACCATGAAGATAGAGTAGCTTTAATGTGGTTTCTCAGAGGGTTAAAATTTAGGGGAATTATCTCTTGTAAGCATGGTGAAATTATAATCCCTAGATATTTGAGTGCTTTGGGTTGGTGTTTAAATTTATGTGGGTGTAGTATGTGTAAGTCTTCAGGAGGTGTTTCTAAGTTAATAAATTCCGATTTTGTATTATTTATACGAAAGTTAGACAGCATCCCATACTTCTGAAACAGAAGCATTAGGGAAGGGATAGAGGTAGGGAGGTTCGTGAGTGTGAGTATGACGTCATCTGCATATAGGGATACCTTATATTCCTTTTGTCCTATGGTAATACCGGTGATCTGAGGAGTGGTTCTGATGTATGCTGCCAGGACCTCCATTGCCAAAATAAACAATGTTGGGGAAAGTGGGCATCCCTGTCTAGTGCCGTTGTTTATGTGGAAAGGGTGAGATAAGGAGTCGTTTAATTTTATTCTAGCCATGGGATTGTTGTATAGGGCAAAGATCATATGGATAAATTGATCGTCAAATCCAAATCCAGAATCCAGAAAAGGCCAGCTAAGACGATCAAACGCCTTTTCTAGTGATAAAACAATAGAGGGGATATGGTTGGTTGTAGCGTGTTCTATAATATTTAGTATTTTAATGGTATTATCTCGGGCCTCTCTACGAGGGGTGAAACCTACTTGGTTGGTATGTATGATATCTGGAATAATCTTGTTCAGTCGAGTGGCCAAGATTTTAGCGTATAATTTAATGTCCAGATTTAGCAGTGAGATGGGACGGAAATTAGAGGGGGTTGAAGCTGGTTTACCGGGTTTGGGCAACACTACCACATGTGCCTCTAGCATAGAGGAAGGGAATTGTGCCCCATCTATTATAGAATTAAATAATTTCGTTAAATGAGGTACTATGATGGCTTTAAACGTCTGGTAATATTTGGCAGAAAGTCCATCGGGGCCTGGGCTTTTCCCTGATTTTAACTCCTGTATTGCAAGTATGACTTCTTGTGGGGTAATATATGAATTGATGTCCTTCAGTTGTGTACTATCGATAGATGGGAGCTGGCACTCTTGAAGGAATTTGAAGGTATCATGCGAAAGTTGATCTAAGGGGATCTCAGAGTGTATATTATATAGAGTTGAATAGTAGGTATGAAATACCTTGAGAATATCTGGGGTGGTTTTTTGAGGGAGTTTGCCTGAAGTTTGTATTTCATAAATATATGATTTGAGTTTTCTTTTCTTAAGTGTTCTAGCTAGGTATTTGCCTGCTCTGTTTCCTTCAAAATGAAACAAGCTATTTGTTTTCCGTTTTAAAGTGTGATATTCTATCTGCAGGAAGTCATCTAATGCCTTCCGTATAGCTGTTATCTCATCTAGGATAGAAAGATTTGTTGGGGATAATTTATGTTGAAGGGTGAAATGTGAAAGTTTGGAGGTAAGGTCGTGGTATTTTTGTTGTTGTATCTTGTTAACCTTAGATTTCAATTTGATAAATTCACCTCTAAGGAAGCATTTATGTGCCTCCCAAACTGAAAACTGGTTGGGTGTGTAAGGGACGTTGAGAAGAAAGTATTCCTCTAAAGATTTATTCAGTTTGATAATATTGTCCGCATCACTCAGGAGGGTGTCGTCCAACATCCAGTGGTAATGATTTGTGGTTCGCACTGGCCAGTTAATATGTAATTGAACTGCGGAGTGATAAGACCATGGGGTGGGTGTGATTGCACATTTAGTGACTTGAGATAGGCCAAGCTGGTTAGTAAAGATATAGTCGATCCGACTATAGGACTTATTTGGGTAGGAGTAAAACGTCAAGTATCGTATAAGTTATGTAATTTAAGGCTTTCCAGAAATATGTAAGAAATCTAGTATTACATTTTGTGAGGGGGTTTGTGCTGTCTAGCTGTGGTTGAAGTGGGAAATTAAAGTCCCCTCCTAAGTAAACCGGACCATTGGAAGAGTCTAACAGTCTGTTGAACAATTTGACAAAAAATGGTTTGGGAGTAGTGTTTGGTGCATATATAGTAACAAGTGTTATGGGTCTACCGTATAGGAGACCTATCAGGCCTAAAAACCTACCTTCTGTATCAGATATCCTATTCAGAAGTGTGAAAGGTAATGTCTTTTTGAGCAGAATGCTGACTCCACACTTTTTAGTAGGGCCTGGGTTATGGAAATGTTGGGTGTATGTGCGGCCCAAATATTTTGGGCAGCTATTTTTTTAAAAATGTGTTTCCTGCAGATAGATAATATCTGCCCCTCTTTTCACTAAATCTGAAAGCGCCTTAGAGCGCTTGCAGGGGGAATTTAGTCCCTTTGCATTTTGTGATAAAATAATCAGAGGGTGTGGTTCCTTGTTATTTCGGTGAGCCATGATTCAAATGTATGCGAGCATGTGGTAAAGTGAGTAAGGTATACATTATATTAGTAATGCATTGGGTATACTGATATACCTCTTTTACATAGAGAATACACAATTGTTCATAGCCTTCATATTTTACAAAAAGAACATTATGATAAATATTGCGAACATATTCTGAGAACAATAACATAGAAAACAATACAAACACATCTCTAAGTCTAATAATAGACATAAATTAGAGTACAAGTCCTGTGGGGGGACAATATGAAAGAACGGGTCTCTTAATGATATAGTATGGTTGCTCCATCCCGCCGTCACATTGGGGCGGGAGAGTCATCTATAAAAACCTGGGGGAGATGTCTAGCTACAGGTAGGTGACCTGGGGTGTCTCGAGACTAGGTATGTCCATGAAATGGGTGGAGGAAAAAGGGAAAGGGGAGGTTCAGCAGTAGTATAACAAATGTCATTAGCGTTACCTGATCGGATTTCTTACTCTCCCGGGTATATACAGTCAATAGGTATGTTCATACTGACCGGCAACTTACGGAAGTGACTCCGTCAGTGCAGGTTCCATTATCAGTCCTCTTCAGAGTTGAGGTGGCAGGGTGACTTCTGTGAAGATGTATCTTTATGTCCTCTGGCTTGTTTTTGGTCAGAGGTTTTGCGTGGCATTTTGGTTTGCCATCTCATTAGGTTGGGTTTTATCTTCTTGGGCAGTGCTTGAGCAGGGGGGGGGGATCAGGAGGTTCTATTGAAGGTTGGTCTATACCCAGTTCTTTGCAAAAGGATGGGATGTCTTCAGGTGTGTGACAGGTGTAGCGTCAATCATTCTGAATCACCACGAGATGGACGGGAAAACCCCATCTATAAGGGATCTTCTTGTTTCTAAGTAAAGATGTGAGCGGGAGGAATTCTTTTCTTATCTGCAGGGTTCTTGTGGAGAGGTCCTGATAAAATTGTATCACGTTGCCTCTGAACTTGACAGGTTGATGTCTGCGTGATTGATTGAGCAACATCTCCTTTTCAAGGAAGTTTTTAAATCTAATGATGATATCCCTGGGTGGGACGTTATCAGGGGGTTTAGGCCTGAGAGCTCTGTGAGCTCTTACCCATAGTATGTCATTCGGGTAGGCGGGTTCTTTTATGGAGGTAAACAAAGATTGTAAATATTCATGGAAGTCTTTCGGTAAAACAGACTCAGGAATACCTCGAAGCCTTAAGTTTTTCCGCCTGCTCCTATTCTCAAGGTCATCGATCTTGTCCATTAATGTGGTGATTGTTTCTTGGTGTGTTGCAGTTTTATCTTCGATTCTATGAATATCTTCTCTCACCTCTTCGGTCTCTGCTTCTAACATATCCACTCTAGAACCTAAGTTGTGTAGTTCTTGTTTCATTTCCATTAATTCTTCGCGAAGACAGGTTCTAAAGATCGTAGATATCTCCTGTTTCGTTGCGAATTGAGATAGAAGTGATGCAGGGATGTTATCAGGTATATTAGGTGAGGATGAGGATTCCGCTGCATGACCTTCCGAACTTGGTGTAGAAGTGTGTTTATTTTGAGAGATAATAGGAGGTGATGAGTGCTCCGTAGCGAAAAAAGATGACATGGTATGAGATTTGGTTGATGTTTGTTTTAAGGCTTTCTCTGATTTTGTATGTCTTTTAGCCGCCATCATTGTAAAGTTAGAAATAGAAAGCAATACAGCCACTCAAAGAGTAGGGTATATATCCAATTTATTGGTTATAGGAGATTTTTATAAGTACTGTATTTAATCTTCTTCAATTCGTGTCTAGCGCCCCCTGTGTTTTGATGTATACTACGTGCATCAAGTTCTTTATGTACACTGTGTGCAACAGGGATGTGTAAGCACAGGGTGAGTTATAGCGCTACCTCAAAGTCCAGTAGCCTCCCTCTCCTATCATCTGTATCAGGAGATCACTTTACTGCCTTAAAATGGTTGCTCAGCAGTTATAATGGGCTGTGTGTGGTTAGCTGAGTAGTGATTCACTTTGCCTTTAATTGTTTGCCCAGTACCTTTTGTATTATGCTGCCTGTGGGAAGCTTCTATGTGCACTATTTGCAGTATAAATGTGTATATATAGGGTTGGGTATGCAATGATTTTTTTTCTCCTGTCACTTAAATCAGGGGATCACTGCCTTAAGTGATTGCTCAGCAGATGTAATAGGCTGTGTATAGTCCGTATGACAGTGTTTCCCTTTGCGTTAGGCCATGCAAAAATTTATATATGATAGTCCCACTGTGCTTGGTGCTTCTATGGGCAGGCCAACACTTTCTCTGAACTGAGGCAGGCCGCAACTATGGCGTTCAATTTGGCGCCGTTTTTTGGTGAGTGCGTAGCAGCCGTTTGTCCAGTGACTTTAAGGACACAATCATAGGGCACTATGTGTAAATTACCCTCTAAAGGTTTATGTAGGGCTGGTTCAGTACCTTAGCAGCCTGTTCTGCGCTGCCGGAGTTTCCGCCGGTCATCTGTAATCTCCGGTGGTACAGCGCCCAGTCTGTCTCCCGCTGAGTGTCAGTCTCGCGGGTTTGGCCGTATGAATCGGACAGCTGCGTTCAGCACAGTGAGACTGGGAGGGCTGCTCCAGTGTTCCGTGTCCGTCAGTCGCCGGCCAGATGCGACTCGAACAGCTAAGTGTTTCTTAATAGAGTTGATGGCGTCCCCCCCTCCTTTGAAGGCTCTCTGAGGTCGTAAATAAATAAATAAGAGGAGGTATTAGTTAGCCGATTGATTCTTCCTATGTTAAGGTTGCCCCAGGTCATCTATGATTTCTGTTTGGCTCAATAGGTCAGCTCCAGGTTAGTGATATTAGAGCCCTTCTATGCAGAGCACTGGAGTTACACAGCCATCTTAGCTGCAGCCAGGCTCCGCCCCCCCTTTTTCTCGGTATTTTTGTTGATTTTAGAAAATTTAATGCACTTATAGGTTCACTAAGATTATGACTTTGCACACTGCCATTTTCCATGCAGCATTTTGACATGTCGTGTGATATGACTAGAAGAATGGTATGTTTTGAATCTGCTGAGCATAATAATAATTAAAAAAAAAAATTAATTTAATTTAACTTGAGTTACTAACTGAAGCATGACTTCAGGAGTCAGGCGTGGTCCTAGGTAGTGGTTGTTACTTAGCAGATTCTTTTCACTGCAAATTGCAATTGCCACAGCGTGCATAAAATGTGCGTCACCAGTCTCCAAATCTTACTTTTTAATGCCAATTGAAATTGCCACATCTTGCACAACAGTAAATAAAATGTGCGTCCCCACAGTCTCCAAATCTGATGTCAAATGTATACAAAAAGACTGATAAGTATTCCTTTCGGGGCGCAAATAGATGGCTACCGGAACACTCCAGGAACTTCACACAAGAGTTGCTGTCTTGTGTTTATGGTGATGTTGGAGACATCTCTGTGTTGTGTACAGGGAAACCAAAAATACTCTCCATCTCTGTGCACGACAGGACGTCCTCCTTGTCATCCATAAGCACAGGAAATTGCTGGCATTTTCATTGCTTCAAGAAGTTCAGCTTTTGTGGTGATAGTACAGACTTTAATAAACTATCGGCTAGATTTAGAGTTTTGTCGGTAACGACCCGCGTAGCTAACGCTGGCTTTTTTCTGGCCGCACCTCTAAAATAACTCTGGTATTGAGAGTCCACAGAATGGCTGCATTAGGCTCCAAAAAGGGAGCGTACAGGCATATTTAACGCCACTCCAACTCTCGATACCAGAGTTGCTTATGGACGCGGCCAGCCTCAAAAACGTGCTCGTGCACGATTCCCCCATAGAAAACAATGGGGCTGTTTGAGCTGAAAAAAAACCTAACACCTGCAAAAAAGCCGCATTCAGCTCCTAACGCAGCCCCATTGTTTGCTATGGGGAAACACTTCCTACGTCTGCACCTAACACCCTAACATGTACCCCGAATCTAAACACCCCTAACCTTACACTTATTAACCCCTAATCTGCCGCCCCCGCTATCGCTGACCCCTGCATATTATTTTTAACCCCTAATCTGCCGCTCCGTAAACCGCCACTACTTACATTATCCCTATGTACACCTAATCTGCTGTCCTAACATCGCCGACCCCTATATTATATTTATTAACCCCTAATCTGCCCCCCACAACGTCGCATCCACCTGCCTACACTTATTAACCCCTAATCTGCCGAGCGGACCGCACCGCTACTCTAATAAATGGATTAACCCCTAAAGCTAAGTCTAGCCCTAACCCTAACACCCCCCTAAATTAAATATAATTTAAATCTAACGAAATAAATTAACTCTTATTAAATAAATTATTCCTATTTAAAGCTAAATACTTACCTGTAAAATAAATCCTAATATAGCTACAATATAAATTATAATTATATTGTAGCTATTTTAGGATTAATATTTAATTTACAGGCAACTTTGTATTTATTTTAACCAGGTACAATAGCTATTAAATAGTTAAGAACTATTTAATAGTTACCTAGTTAAAATAATTACAAAATTACCTGTAAAATAAATCCTAACCTAAGTTACAATTAAACCTAACACTACACTATCAATAAATTAATTAAATAAAATACCTACAATTACCTACAATTAAACCTAACACTACACTATCAATAAATTAATTAAATACAATATCTACAAATAAATACAATTAAATAAACTAACTAAAGTACAAAAAATAAAAAAGAACTAAGTTACAAAAAATAAAAAAATATTTACAAACATCAGAAAAATATTACAACAATTTTAAACTAATTACACCTACTCTAAGCCCCCTAATAAAATAACAAAGACCCCCAAAATAAAAAAATGCCCTACCCTATTCTAAATTACTAAAGTTCAAAGCTCTTTTACCTTACCAGCCCTGAACAGGGCCCTTTGCGGGGCATGCCCCAAAGAATTCAGCTCTTTTGCCTGTAAAAAAACCCACATACAATACCCCCCCCCCCAACATTACAACCCACCACCCACATACCCCTAATCTAACCCAAACCCCCCTTAAATAAACCTAACACTAAGCCCCTGAAGATCTTCCTACCTTATCTTCACCATACCAGGTTCACCGATCGATCCAGAAGAGCTCCTCCGATGTCCTGATCCAAGCCCAAGCGGGAGCTGAAGAGGTCCATGATCCGGCTGAAGTCTTCTATCAACGGCATCTTCAATCTTCTTTCTTCCGGATCCATCTTGCAGACCTCGGACGCAGAACATCCTGCTGGCCCGACGGACTACCGACGAATGAAGGCTCCTTTAAGGGACGTCATCCAAGATGGCGTCCATCGAATTCTGATTGGCTGATAGGATTCTATCAGCCAATCGGAATTAAGGTAGGACAATTCTGATTGGCTGATGGAATCAGCCAATCAGAATCAAGTTCAATCCGATTGGCTGATCCGATCAGCCAATCAGATTGAGCTCGCATTCTATTGGCTGTTCCGATCAGCCAATAGAATGCGAGCTCAATCTGATTGGCTGATCGGATCGGCCAATCGGATTGAACTTGATTCTGATTGGCTGATTCCATCAGCCAATCAGAATTTTCCTACCTTAATTCCGATTGGCTGATAGAATCCTATCAGCCAATCGGAATTCGAGGGACGCCATCTTGGATGACGTCCCTTAAAGGAACCGTCATTCGTCGGGAAGTCGTCGGAAGAAGAGGACGGATCCGCGCTGGAGGTCTTCAAGATGGAGCCGGTCGTCATCGGATGAAGATAGAAGATGCCGCTTGGATCAAGATGGTTGCCGGTCCGGATCGCCTCTTCTTCCCGGATAGGATGAAGACTTTGGAGCCTCTTCTGGACCTCTTCAGCCGCCGGATGATGGATCGCCAGCCCCCACTTGGGTTGGATGAAGATTTTGGAGCCAGGACCGATCGGTGATACCCGGTGAGGTGAAGATAAGGTAGGAAGATCTTCAGGGACTTAGTGTTAGGTTTATTTAAGGGGGGTTTGGGTTAGATTAGGGGTATGTGGGTGGTGGGTTGTAATGTTGGGGGGGGTATTGTATGTGTTTTTTTACAGGCAAAAGAGCTGAATTTCTTGGGGCATGCCCCGCAAAGGGCCCTGTTCAGGGCTGGTAAGGTAAAAGAGCTTTGAACTTTAGTAATTTAGAATAGGGTAGGGCATTTTTTTATTTTGGGGGTCTTTGTTATTTTATTAGGGGGCTTAGAGTAGGTGTAATTAGTTTAAAATTGTTGTAATTTTTTCTAATGTTTGTAAATATTTTTTTATTTTTTGTAACTTAGTTCTTTTTTATTTTTTGTACTTTAGTTAGTTTATTTAATTGTAGTTATTTGTAGGAATTGTATTTAATTTATTTATTGATAGTGTAGTGTTAGGTTTAATTGTAGATAATTGTAGGTATTTTATTTAATTAATTTAATGATAGTATAGTGTTAGGTTTAATTGTAACTTAGGTTAGGATTTATTTTACAGGTAATTTTGTTATTATTTTAACTAGGTAACTATTAAATAGTTCTTAACTATTTAATAGCTATTGTACCTGGTTAAAATAATTACAAAGTTGCCTGTAAAATAAATATTAATCCTAAAATAGCTACAATGTAATTATTCGTTAAATTGTAGCTATATTAGGGTTTATTTTACAGGTAAGTATTTAGCTTTAAATAGGATTAATTTATTTAATAAGAGTTAATTTATTTCGTTAGATAATAATTATATTTAACTTAGGGGGGTGTTAGGGTTAGGGTTAGACTTAGCTTTAGGGGTTAATAAATTTAATAGAGTAGCGGTGAGCTCCAGTCAGCAGATTAGGGGTTAATGTTTGAAGTTAGGTGTCGGCGATGTTAGGGAGGGCAGATTAGGGGTTAATACTATTTATTATAGGGTTAGTGAGGCGGATTAGGGGTTAATAACTTTATTATAGTAGCGGTGCGGTCCGCTCGGCAGATTAGGGGTTAATAAGTGTAGGCAGGTGGAGGCGACGTTGAGGGGGGCAGATTAGGGGTTAATAAATATAATATAGGGGTCGGCGCTGTTAGGGGCAGCAGATTAGGGGTACATAGGTATAACGTAGGTGGCGGCGCTTTGCGGTCGGCAGATTAGGGGTTAATTATTGTAGGTAGCTGGCGGCGACGTTGTGGGGGGCAGGTTAGGGGTTTATAAATATAATATAGGGGTCTGCGGTGTTAGGGGCAGCAGATTAGGGGTACATAAGTATAACGTAGGTGGCGGTCGGCAGATTAGGGGTTAAAAAAATTTAATAGAGTGGCGGCGATGTGGGGGGACCTCGGTTTAGGGGTACATAGGTAGTTTATGGGTGTTAGTGTACTTTAGAGCACAGTAGTTAAGAGCTTTATGAACCGGCGTTAGCCCAGAAAGCTCTTAACTACTGACTTTTTTCTGCGGCTGGAGTTTTGTTGTTAGATTTCTAACGCTCACTTCAGCCACGACTCTAAATACCGGAGTTAGAAAGATCCCATTGAAAAGATAGGATACGCAATTGACGTAAGGGGATCTGCGGTATGGAAAAGTCGCGGCTGAAAAGTGAGCGTTAGACCCTTTTTTGACTGACTCCAAATACCGGCGGTAGCCTAAAACCAGCGTTAGGAGCCTCTAACGCTGGTTTTCACGGCTACCGCCAAACTCCAAATCTAGCCGTATGATTCCCTACCATACTCAAGACAATCTTGTAGTTCAAGCTTATGACTTGCTGTGGGAAACAGTGGCCTGTCCATACCAGGAAGATTTAGACAGAAGTAACGATCTCTGCTTGCAGGTGACAAATTTTTAGCGTCAATCATCAAAGGGGTTGCGTGCAGAATATGGCCGATGGACCCTTATTCACATGTTTGTCCAGAGCCACAACATTTTCAAACAGCCAGAAGAATGGTCGGTTCTCACCAGCATTAAGTCACGCTTCATTTACCAAATGCTGATATTCAAAAAATAGACAAACAGTGCCTTAAAAAAGACATTTGCGATATGGATTCACCAGAGCAAGGTCATTGCAAGTACTTCCCACGATAACAAATTCAAAATGCCACAACTCCGCAATCTTCCCCTTCACATTATTATTGTCACACTCCCTTGTACTCCTATGCCCAGCTCCCTGCTCTTGCTTTTGTTGAGGGTCCAGGACCCTCTTATAACAAGGCCTAAGGATAAAGAAGTGTACTGGGTGTCCAATCAATGTTTTTTTCTATTTCCCTGTTCATATAAATTATTATCTCAGGGATTCTAAAATCAATGCCTTACCTGTCATCTATTGTTCAAAAGGATGCCATATGTCCTCTTTCCTGCAGTTGTTTCTGTTGATGGTCCTGGACCCTCTGCTAAAAAGTCCTAAGGATAAAGAAGTGTACTGGGTGTCCAATCTATATTTTTTTCTATTTCCCGGTTCATATAAATTATCTCAGGGATTCTTAAATCAATGCCTTACCTGTAATTAATTGTTCAAAAGAATGCCATATGTCCTCTTTCATGCTGTTGTTTCGGTTGAGGCTCCGGGACCCTCTTATAAAAAGGCCTAAGGATAAAGAAGTGTACTGGGTGTCCAATCAATTTTTTTTTCTATTTCCCTGTTCATATAAATTATCTCAGGGATTCTAAAATCAATGCCTTAACTGTAATCAATTGTTCAAAAGGATGCCATATGTCCTCTTTCATGCTGTTGTTTCTGTTGAGGCTCCGGGACCCTCTTATAAAAAGGCCTAAGGATAAAGAAGTGTACTGGGTGTCCAATCAATGTTTTTTTCTATTTCCCTGTTCATATAAATTATTATCTCAGGGATTCTAAAATCAATGCCTTAACTGTAATCAATTGTTCAAAAGGATGCCATATGTCCTCTTTCCTGCTTTCCTTTGTGTTGAGGGTCCGGGAACCTCTTATAAAAGGCCTAAGGATAAAGAAGTGTACTGGGTGTCCAATCATTTTTTTTTTCTATTTCCCTGTTCATATAAATTATCTCAGGGATTCTAAAATCAATGCCTTAACTGTAATCAATTGTTCTAAAGGATGCCATATGTCCTCTTTCATGCTGTTGTTTCTGTTGAGGCTCCGGGACCCTCTTATAAAAAGGCCTAAGGATAAAGAAGTGTACTGGGTGTCCACTCAATGTATTTTTCTATTTCCCATTTGACCAAAATTATCTATGGGTTTCTAAAATCAATGCCTTACCTGTCATCTATTGTTCAAAAGGATGCCATATGTCCTCTTTACTGCTGTCGTTTCTGTTGAGGGTCCGGGAGCCTCTTATAAAAAGGCCTAAGGATAAATAAGTGTACTGAGTGTCCAATGAATGTTTTTTTCTATTTCCCATTTGCCAAAAATTATATCTGGGTTTCTAAAATCAATGATGTACCTGTACTCTATTGTTCAAAAGCATGCCATATGTCCTCTTTCCTGCTGTTGTTTTTGTTGAGGGTCCGGAACACTCTTCTAAAAAGGCCGAAGGAGAACGACCTGTACTGTACTGGGTGTCCAATCCTGTTTTTGTTTTCAATTTCACGGTTCATAATAAATATCGCTGTGTAACTAAAATCAATGCCATACCTGTACTCTATTGTTCAAAAGGATGGCATATGTGGTGTTTCATTCTGTTGTGGCTGTTGAGGGTCGTGGCCGTGGTACAGCGTATAAAACGGCTGAAGCAGAACGACCAGTACTGCCTTGCTGCTCCTTTTAGGCAGGCCAGCTCTTTGCATACATGCCCACAGACTCTGTAACGCATGCCTCTTTTAGGGAGAGGTGCAGCCATAATGCAGGGTCAGAACCTCTGCCTGCAACTGTTATACTCGATTTTGCGAAAGGAAGTAACCTTACCATGGTTCCCTGCACGCACGGATTGTTGTTATATTTTGGTGAGGGTAATCATGATGGCCATGTAGACCACCCCCGAGAGGCATGGAAGTAAGGGATGAGATGAAAGTGCTAAGAATAGTACAACTTGAAAACAAAGAGTTAGCCATGGGTGTTAGTGCAAGACCGCTTGGCTTTTTTTGGACTTTGGGTGCGGCTAATCATGCAGGCCATATAGAGCTGCCACCATTCGGTGTTATATCATATATTAAACTAATAAGAACAGAACTACCAAAATACAGCCAATGAAGGGCCTTATGAAGACTGAGCCAAGGTTGGATTGTAGTATTTGGTTTGGCTAATCATGATGGCCATGTAGACCACCACCGAGAGTCCTGGAAGTAACAGGGATGATGAGATGAAAGTGCTAAGAATAGTACTACTTGAAACAACCGAGTTAGCCATGGGTGTTAATCCAAGACCGCTTGGCTTTATTTTTGTTTTGGGTGCGGCTAATCATGCAGGCCATATAGAGCTGCCAGCATTCGGTGTTGTATCATCTATTAAACTAATAAGAACAGAACTACCAAAATACAGCCTATGAAGGGCCTTATGAAGACTGAACCAAGGTTGTATTGTAGTATTTGGTTTGGCTAATCATGATGGCCATGTAGACCACCACCGAGAGGCCTGGAAGTAACAGGGATGATGAGATGAAAGTGCTAAGAATAGTACTACTTGAAACAACTGAGTTAGCCATGGGTGTTAATCCAAGACCGCTTGGCTTTATTTTTGTTTTGGGTGCGGCTAATCATGCAGGCCATATAGAGCTGCCACCATTCGGTGTTGTATCATCTATTAAACTAATAAGAACAGAACTACCAAAATACAGCCAATGAAGGGCCTTATGAAGACTGAGCCAATGTTGGATTGTAGTATTTGGTTAGGCTAATCATGATGGCCATGTAGACCACCACCGAGAGTCCTGGAAGTAACAGGGATGATGAGATGAAAGTGCTAAGAATAGTACTACTTGAAACAACCGAGTTAGCCATGGGTGTTAATCCAAGACCGCTTGGCTTTATTTTTGTTTTGGGTGCGGCTAATCATGCAGGCCATATAGAGCTGCCAGCATTCGGTGTTGTATCATCTATTAAACTAATAAGAACAGAACTACCAAAATACAGCCTATGAAGGGCCTTATGAAGACTGAACCAAGGTTGTATTGTAGTATTTGGTTTGGCTAATCATGATGGCCATGTAGACCACCACCGAGAGGCCTGGAAGTAACAGGGATGATGAGATGAAAGTGCTAAGAATAGTACTACTTGAAACAACCGAGTTAGCCATGGGTGTTAATTCAAGACCGCTTGGCTTTATTTTTGTTTTGGGTGCGGCTAATCATGCAGGCCATATAGAGCTGCCAGCATTCGGTGTTGTATCATCTATTAAACTAATAATAACAGAACTACCAAAATACAGCCTATGAAGGGCCTTATGAAGACTGAACCAAGGTTGTATTGTAGTATTTGGTTTGGCTAATCATGATGGCCATGTAGACCACCACCGAGAGTCCTGGAAGTAACACGGATGATGAGATGAAAGTGCTAAGAATAGTACTACTTGAAACAACCGAGTAAGCCATGGGTGTTAATCCAAGACCGCTTGGCTTTATTTTTGTTTTGGGTGCGGCTAATCATGCAGGCCATATAGAGCTGCCAGCATTCGGTGTTGTATCATCTATTAAACTAATAAGAACAGAACTACCAAAATACAGCCTATGAAGGGCCTTATGAAGACTGAACCAAGGTTGTATTGTAGTATTTGGTTTGGCTAATCATGATGGCCATGTAGACCACCACCGAGAGGCCTGGAAGTAACAGGGATGATGAGATGAAAGTGCTAAGAATAGTACTACTTGAAACAACTGAGTTAGCCATGGGTGTTAATCCAAGACCGCTTGGCTTTATTTTTGTTTTGGGTGCGGCTAATCATGCAGGCCATATAGAGCTGCCACCATTCGGTGTTGTATCATCTATTAAACTAATAAGAACAGAACTACCAAAATACAGCCAATGAAGGGCCTTATGAAGACTGAGCCAAGGTTGGATTGTAGTATTTGGTTAGGCTAATCATGATGGCCATGTAGACCACCACCGAGAGTCCTGGAAGTAACAGGGATGATGAGATGAAAGTGCTAAGAATAGTACTACTTGAAACAACCGAGTTAGCCATGGGTGTTAATCCAAGACCGCTTGGCTTTATTTTTGTTTTGGGTGCGGCTAATCATGCAGGCCATATAGAGCTGCCAGCATTCGGTGTTGTATCATCTATTAAACTAATAAGAACAGAACTACCAAAATACAGCCTATGAAGGGCCTTATGAAGACTGAACCAAGGTTGTATTGTAGTATTTGGTTTGGCTAATCATGATGGCCATGTAGACCACCACCGAGAGGCCTAGAAGTAACAGGGATGATGAGATGAAAGTGCTAAGAATAGTACTACTTGAAACAACCGAGTTAGCCATGGGTGTTAATCCAAGACCGCTTGGCTTTATTTTTGTTTTGGGTGCGGCTAATCATGCAGGCCATATAGAGCTGCCAGCATTCGGTGTTGTATCATCTATTAAACTAATAAGAACAGAACTACCAAAATACAGCCTATGAAGGGCCTTATGAAGACTGAACCAAGGTTGTATTGTAGTATTTGGTTTGGCTAATCATGATGGCCATGTAGACCACCACCGAGAGTCCTGGAAGTAACAGGGATGATGAGATGAAAGTGCTAAGAATAGTACTACTTTAAACAACCGAGTTAGCCATGGGTGTTAATCCAAGACCGCTTGGCTTTATTTTTGTTTTGGGTGCGGCTAATCATGCAGGCCATATAGAGCTGCCACCATTCGGTGTTGTATCATCTATTAAACTAATAAAAACAGAACTACCAAAATACAGCCAATGAAGGGCCTTATGAAGACTGAGCCAAGGTTGGATTGTAGTATTTGGTTAGGCTAATCATGATGGCCATGTAGACCACCACAAGAGTCCTGGAAGTAACAAGGATGATGAGATGAAAGTGCTAAGAATAGTACTACTTGAAACAACCGAGTTAGCCATGGGTGTTAATCCAAGACCGCTTGGCTTTATTTTTGTTTTGGGTGCGGCTAATCATGCAGGCCATATAGAGCTGCCAGCATTCGGTGTTGTATCATCTATTAAACTAATAAGAACAGAACTACCAAAATACAGCCTATGAAGGGCCTTATGAAGACTGAACCAAGGTTGTATTGTAGTATTTGGTTTGGCTAATCATGATGGCCATGTAGACCACCACCGAGAGGCCTGGAAGTAACAGGGATGACATGAAAGTGCTAAGAATAGTACTACTTGAAACAACCGAGTTAGCCATGGGTGTTAATCCAAGACCGCTTGGCTTTTTTTTTGGGTTTGGGTGCGGATAATCATGAAGGCCAGATAGACCTGCCACCATTCGGTGTTGTAACAGGTATTAAACTCCTAAGAACAGTACTACTGAACACAACCTAGTTAGTTACCATGGGTCCCAGAGCATATGTTTTGTTATTATATTTTGTAAGGGTAATCATGCAGGCCATATAGAACTCCACCAATAGGGTGAGTAACAGGTATTGAAATGCTAAGAACAGTACTACTTAACACAAAGTTAACATGGGTCCTAGAGCATATGTCTTATTATTATATTTTGTTAGGGTAATCATGCAGGCCATATAGACCTCCCCCGATAGGGTGAGTAACAGGTATTAAAATGCTAAGAAGAGTACTACTTTACACAACCTAGTTACCATGGGTGCCAGACCGCATGTCTTGTTATTCTATTTTGTAATGGTAATCATGCAGGCCATATAGACCTCCACTGATAGGGTGAGTAACAGGTATTAAAATGCTAAGAACAGTACTAATTAACACAAGCTAGTTACCATGGGTCCCACACCACGTGTCTTGTTGTTATACTTTGTCAGGGTAATCATGCAGGCCATATAGACCTCCCCCAAAAGGGTGTAGCAGGTATTAAAATGCTAAGAACAGTACAAATTAACACAACCTAGTTACCATGGATCACAGACCCAGAGCAGATGTCTTATTATATTTTGTATGGGTAATCATGCAGGCCGTATAGACCTCCCACGATAGGGTGAGTAACAGCTATTAAAATGCTAAGAAGAGTAATACTTAACACAACCTAGTTACCATGGGTCCCAGACCGCATGTTTTGTTATTATATTTTTTAAGGGTAATCATGCAGGCCATATAGACCGCCACCGATAGGGTGAGTAACAGCTATTAAAATGCTAAGGACATTACTACTTAACACAACATAGTTAACATGGGTCCAAGACCCAGAGCAGATGTCTTATTATTATATTTTGTATGGGTAATCATCCAGGCCGTATAGACCTCCCCAAATAGGGGGAGTTACAGAGATTAGAGTGCTAAGAATGGTACTACTTAAAACACAACCTAGTTAACATGGGTCCCAGACCGCATGTCTTATTATTATATTTTTTCAGGGTAATCAGGCAGGCCATATAGACCTCCCCCGATAGGGGGGGTAACAGGGATTAAAATGCAAAGAAAAGTACTAATTAACACAAGCTAGTTACCATGGGTCCAACACCGTGTGTCTTGTTGTTATACTTTGTCAGGGTAATCATGCAGGCCATATAGACCGCCCTTGATAGGGGCAGTAACAGGGATTACAGTTCTAAGAATAGTACTACTTAAACACAACCTAGTTACCATGGGTCCCAGACCAGATGTTTTCTTATTATACTTTGTCAGGCTAATCATGCAGGCCATATAGAACTCCAACAAAAGGGTGGGTAAGAGGGATTCAAGTGATAAGAAAAGTTTTACTTAACACAACAAAATTACCATGGGTCCCAGAACGCGTGTCTTGTTGTTATACTTTGTCAGGGTAATCATAACCGCCATATAGACCTCCACCAATAGGGGGAGTTACAGGGCTGAAAGTGTGAAGAATAGTACTACTTAACACAACCTAGTTGGGTCCAAGAACGCATGTTTAATTATTAGACTTTATCAGGGTAATTATATATCTAAAAAATCTATTCTTCTGTCGATTCTATCTAACTATCAATCTATCCTATCTATCTATCTATCTTCTGTCCAGACTGTTTGGAGAAAGCCACTTGTGTTTCTGACAAATTTGAAGTAGGAGGACAGAACAATCATCTTCTTCCATCTCCCGGTTCCAAAAAGGAAGGCCATATAGACCTCAACCGATTGGGGGAGTAACAGGTTGTAGTAAAATGTTAAGAATAGTACTACTTTACACACCACAGGTCACAGACCACATGTCTTATTGTTATACTCTGTCAGGGAAATTATATATATTTCAAATCCATTTATTTATATATCAAATCGATCAAACTAACAAGCGTATCGATCAAATGTACATTGCATCTTTTGATCGATGTAATTTGTATCTATAAAATGTATATTACATATTTTGGTTGATGTCATTCGTATCTATAAAATGTATATTGCATCTTTGATTCGATAACATTCATATCTATCAAATGTATATTGCATCTATTGATCAATGTAATTCGTATCTATCAAATGTATATTGCATCTATTGAGCTATGTACAGTGTATCGATCGTATGTATATTGCATCGATTGAGCTATGTAATCTATGTATCTATCTATCAAATCTACCTATCTCGTGGTTCTGCAAGTGGACTGTTTGCAGTTGATTGCGGTGCGTTACACTTGGAGTTTGCTCTGTCACTGTGATGCTACCGTAACCCTTACACTACCTGATAGATACGACATCATTACTGATGTTTTAAAGCACGTTATTGCAAACAATTTGGGAATGTTAGGTGATTTAGGCCCTTTATGGGTTAAAAGCAGACTCTGCATAAACTATGTAATTTTACATGGGAGTTTTGCCAGGGATCCCCCTCCAGCATGCCACAGTCCAGGTGTTAGTAACCTTGAAACAACTTTTCCATCACTATTGTGGCCAGAAAGAGTCCTTGTAGGTTTTAAAGTTCGCCTGCCTATTGAATTCAATGGCGGTTCGCGGGTTCGCGAACAATACCGGAAGTTCGAGTCCGCCGTTCGCGAACGAATTTTAAGTTCGCGACATCACTATTGATAACTCCATCATTACTCCAACCTCACATGCCCGATGTCTTGGGGTCACACTTCACTTAGATCTTTCTTGTACTCCTCACATTCAGTCCTTGGCTAAAGCCTGCCATAATCCATAATGAATGCCTCTGCCAGGCTCATCTTCCTTACACATCACTCTTCATCTGCTGCACCTCTCTGCCAATCCCTTCACTGGCGTCCTCTTGCCTCCAGGATTAAACACAAAATTCTCACTCTGACACACAAAGCCCTCAATTGCATTGCTCCCCCCTACATCTCAGACCTTGTCTCCAGATACTCTCCCTCCCGGCCCCTTCGCTCCGCTCATGATCTCCTACTCTCCTCCCCTCTTGTTACCTCCTTACATTCCAGTTTACAAGATTTCTCCAGACTAGCTCCCATCTTATGGAACTCTCTGCCTCTCTCCACAAGACTCTCCCCTAGTTTTAAAAGCTTCAAGTGCTCCCTGAAGACGCTACTATTCAGGGACTCATACAACCTACACTAACCTTCCAATATCCACTGCTATCCCCTTAAACCCCATAGCATGTAAGCCTATAAGCCCAGCTGTTTGTAGTCCACCTTCATAAGAGCCGACTACAACAGTGCAACTCTCGGCAGGACCCTCTACCCATTTGATCCCTGTAATTGTTTTTTTTATACCACCTATGTTCATAGCGCTGCAGAACCTGTTAGCGCTCTACAAATACCTGATAATAATTTTCACTCCATGTTTTAACCAGGAATTAACTACCCTTAGCCCATTCTGTCTCACTAGGTTAGCACTTGGCACTGATAAAATCTCAGGAAATACTTCATTGGACAACCTTGCTTTAAGTGTGCTTCCTAACTCCCTGAAGTCATTTTTTGCTTCTCTGTCTACTAATTCTGTCATTAATACCAATATGCACCATGACTGCTGAATCAGACCTACATCCCTCTAACAATGGATCAATGTGAAGCCACCAATCAGCAGTTTCTTTATGCTCCTGGGTATGCTTTTTAACACATGATACCAAGAGAACAAAGCAAATTACATAATGGAAGAAAATTGAAACGTTTTTTAAAATTGCACGCACTATCTGAATATTGAAAGTTTCATTTTCACTTTATGTCCCTTTAATAAAACATATTTTAAATATTTCCTTTAAATACTTCCTTATACTACAGTCCTTCTAGAGAATTGGAGGTGATGCATTAACGGTAATTCATCACTTCCATATCCAGGGTCATGTTACTCAAGTCCCAAATTTGATGACTTGCGACTCAACAAAGAAGAGTAGGGACTCAACTTAGACAACAATGACTCGCGACTTGACTTGGACTTAAAGGGATAGTATACACATTGTTGACTTGGGACTCAACAAAGAAGAGTAGGGACTCAACTTAGACAACAATGACTCGCGACTTGACTTGGACTTAAAGGGATAGTATACACATTGTTGACTTGGGACTCAACAAAGAAGAGTAGGGACTCAACTTAGACAACAATGACTCGCGACTTGACTTGGACTTAAAGGGATAGTATACACATTGTTGACTTGGGACTCAACAAAGAAGAGTTGGGACTCAACTTAGACAACAATGACTTGGACTTAAAGGGACAGTATACACCAATTTTAATTTAACTGCATGTAATAGACTATACTATAAAGAATATGCACAGATACTGATATTAAAATTCAGTGTAAAACCTTTTAAAAACTTACAGCTAGATTACGAGCTATGCGCGCTATAGTGATTTTAATGAACGCAACAAAAGTTGCGTTATTTAACCCTCTATAGCGCAGCCATTACAAGTTTTGAAACAGCTGGCTTGTGCGTGTGATATGGTTGCATTGAGCTCCATACCGCACACAATCCAAGCGCTGTGTTGACGTGCTCTTGTACGCTTTCCCCATAGACATCAATGGGGAGAAGGTGTCTGAAAAAAACATAACACCTGCGATCACGGAATGAAAAGCTCCGTAACGCAGCCCCATTGATGTCTATGGGGGGAAAAAAAGTAACGTTTAAATCTAACACCCTAACATAAATCCCACGTCTAAACCCCTAATCTGCCGCCTCCGACATCCCCGGCACCTACATAATGTTATTAACCCCTAATCTGCTGCTCCCGATATCGCTGCCACCTAAATAAAGCTATTAACCCCTAATCTGCTGCTCCCGATATCGCCGCCACTATACTAAAGTTATTAACCCCTATTCCCCTGCACCCCAAAATCGCCCACACTATAATAAATCTTTCAACTCCTATTCCGCCGCTCCCTGGCATCATCGCCACTAAATAAAGTTATTAACCCCTAAATCTCTGGCCTCCCACATCACTACCACTAAATAAACCTATTAACCCCTAAACCGACAGCCCCCACACCGCAACAACCTAAATTTAACTATATTAACCCCTAAACCTAACCCTAACACCCCTAACTTTAACATAATTAAAATATTGCCAATAGGATTTCAGTAGCTCTCATCCTATTGGCTAATTTGAATTTCCAAAATCAAATCAGCCAATAATAATGCAAGGGACGCCATTTTGAATCGTGTGCCTTGCATTGAAGATTCAGTATACGGTGGCAACCGTATGAAGATGATGCTCTGCGCCGGATGTCTTCAGGATGGACCTGCTCCATGCCGCCGGGATGAAGATAGAAGATGCCGCCTGGATGAAGATGGAGCCGCCTGGATGAAGATGGAGCCACCTGGATAAAGATGAAACCGCCTGGATAAAGATGGAGCCGGATGAAGATCCTTTAAGCGGGACTTCAGCAACTGTGAGTGGATCTTCAGGGGTTAGTGTTGGATTTTTTAAACTTTTTTGGGTGTTTTTTTTTTTTTAGTTTAGGGTTTGGGCTTTTTGTAAAAAAGCTATATGCCCTTTTCAGGGCAATGTAAAAAGAGCTAAATGCCCTTTTAAGAACAATGCCCATACAAATGCCCTTTTCAGGGCAATGGGTAGCTTAGGTTTTTGTTAGAGTCAGGATTTTTATTTTGGGGGGTTGGTTGGGTGGTGGGTTTTACTGTTGGGGGGGTCTTTGTATTTTTTTTACAGGTAAAAGAGCTGTTTAACTTAGGGTAATGCCCTACAAAAGGCCCTTTTAAGGGCTATTGGTAGTTTATTGTAGACTAGGGTTTTTTTTATTTTGGATGGGCTTTTTTATTTTTATAGGGCTTAGATATTAGATTAGGTGTAATTCTTTTTTATTTTTGATAATATCGTTTGATATTTTTCGTAATTTAGTGTATGTTATTTTTTGACATTTTTAGAGTAGTGTTAGGATTTTTTTAATGTGTAATATAGTTTATTTAATTGGTAGTTTAATTTTAGTTTAATAGTTATATTAGTTTAATTGTTAGTGTAAACTTCGATTTTTTTAATTTGACAAGTTTTAATTTAATTTAAGATAGGGAAATTGTAATTTAAATATAAAGTTAGGGGGCGTTAGGTTTAGGGGTTACTAGTTTAAATTAGTTTGTGATGTGGGGGCTTTCTGTTTAGGGGTTAATATTTTAATTTAGTATATTTTGTTGTGGGGGGCTTGCGGTTTAGGGGTTAATAGGTTTATTAAAGTGGTGGCGGAATTAAGGGTTAATAACTTTAGTATAGTGGGGGACGATGTGGGTGGACGGCAGATTAGGGGTTAATAACTTTATTATAGTGGTGACGATGTTGGGGAGCGGCTGAATAGGGGTTAATACATTTCATTAGTGGTGGCGATGTCGGGAGCAAAAGATTAGGGGTTAATAAGTTTAATATAGTATTTGGGATGCTGGAGGGCGGCGGTTTAGGGGTTAATAGGTAGTTTATGGGTGTTAGCGTACTTTGTGACAGTTTAGTTATGAGTTTTATGTAACAGTTTTGTTGCGTAAAACTCATAACTACTGCTCTCAGAAGGCGGAACGGATCTTGACGGTATAGGCTGCAACGCAAGCTTTTTAGCCTCCCCGCAAAACTTGTAATGGCAGCGCTATGGAAGTCCCATGAAAAAACGTAATTTTTTCGCGTGCGGGACTGACGTTGCGTTACAGGCTAAAAGGCTTGCGGTACAGCTATACCGACAAGACTTGTAATGGCTGCATTGCTGTTTTAATGCTGAAATTACAATTTTTTTCAGCGTTAAAACACGAACGCAAAACTTGTAATCTAGGTGACACTTAGAAGCTCCCAATTTAACACTGTTAATGAGATAAGCCTGGGACACCCACTGAAAGGGGCTGATAGCAGAACATCCCCCCTCCCCTGCATATGAAAAGACTCATTATACAAACAGAAGCAGTCTGAAGTATGTATACATCAGTATGCATCTAACACTTTGGGGCTTGGGTAGGAGTCTGAAAATCAGCACAATGTTATTTAAAAGTAAGCAAAACCTATACATTGTTACAAAAACACTCCAAGATGGGCTATATAACTGGATCATCTACAAAACATTTATGCAAAGAAAAATCTAGTGTACAATGTCCCTTTAAACCCTCTGACTTGGAATTACGTTATACTTTTTTATAACCAAAGATCAGAATTCTGATCACTAGACTATGCTGTTCCCTGGAGCTCCTCAAACTATATAAAAATTAGTCTGCATCCATGTTTCAGATTTCTTCTCTAACTTGTAAAGTATGGTGAAGTATGCTAGCAGATATTTCTCCTGCATAAGTTATTCTTAATCTATTTCCTTGAAGTACCAAACGATTGTTGTAAGGCTCAGATATAACACTCACTGACACACATTCTCACATACACAAAGTGTGTAGCAGTTGTACTAATTCTATCATATTATTATGTCTTTGTTACTGTAAGTTACCAATAAAATAGTTTTTTCACTGCTTATCCTTTATAGGTTCATGTCACACTTTCAAGCACATCCCAAGGCAGAGAGATTGAACTGAGATAGGTGGGTGCCCTTAGTGAAAGTAGTATGTACCTAGGGCTCCATTTATCCACTTACAGGCAGATGAGGTTTGCTATAATTAAATATTGCACAAGATGCTGCTTGTGCAATGCTGCCCCCTGTTCACGCGCAACCAGTTGCCTGCATGTAGGGGATGTCAATCACTTTAGATGACAGAGAGGTTAAGGAGCAGCAGTCTTAAGAGCCTGAAAAACTGAATCTTTATAGATGCTCTCTCATGTTTATAAATGGAGCCCTTTATTTCATATAAAATTGAACTGGGAAGTGATAAACTGTTCCTGATATAAATTCACTATAGTAATTAAAATGATGGTAAACTTTACGTTTTATAGTCTAAGCGACATTTTAGATGGACCTTATTTGATCACTTCTAATAAAGATGCGCTAAAACTTACTCCGCCGCTCTGGCCGCCCACTTCAAAACTCATATTTTGTGAAACTACGGTTTGAATTGTTCTCCAATCGGCACTCTAGCTCTATGGCACTTTTTTGTAGCTAGACCCCCAAATGGAAAACAGTTCAAACCGTTAGCTCAAAAATAAAAATATGAGTTTTGAAGGACATTAGAATGGCACAGCTACATTAAACAGTAAGTTACTGCACATCTTTATTACAAGTGTTCAATTAAAGTCCATCTAAAATATTGCTTAGTTTCCGGACCTGATTGTAAAATATGTAAAGTTTTCTATCACTTTAACACTCTGACACTAGGGGTTAAAGTGGAGCGCTATCGTTAGCGCTAGGAGCATAAACGCGATTGCGGTGTTCGTTACTCTCAAATCCATATTAGAAGTGGAGCGCAGTTTAAATTACAAATTTGCGGTTATTTACGCTCCCCATATATTCTATGGGTAGCGTGGAGCATTAATATGCGCTCGTATTACAAGTTGAAAGTAATGTTAGGTTATTTTTATTTTAAAAGGTAAGAGGTTTTTTTAATTTCACAGGTAAGTTTTTATTTTTTAAAAGGTAGTTAGGTTTTTTGGTAATGGTAGGGTTAGTTTATTTTGGGTTAAGTTAGTGGGTGTTAGGTTAGGGGTTTAGATATTAGTTTTTTACTTGGGGGTGGTGGGCTGATGGTTTAGGGGTTAATAGTGTACTGTTTTACTTTGCCGTGGGGGGCTTGCAGTTTTGGGGTTAATAGTGTAGTCTAGACTTTGCGATGTGGGGGTGTGGCAGATTAGAGGTTAATATTGTAGTGGAGACTTTAGGGTGGGCTATGTGGCGGTTTAGGGGGTATTACAGTAGGGATCTCATGGCAATTCGGGTTGACGCGCGAGTAGGGTGTTATTTTTTTTTTACCTTTTTCTGCTCCATTGACTTCTATGGGGCAGTAGGTTTTGCGGTAGCAATATTGTAAGTTTGGCTTTTAGAGCGAGTGGGGTTAGCGCTGCAGCAATAACTTTTTCATCTCATAATACCAGCGCAATCCGACTTGCGTAAAATGTTTACCGCTAGCATAGTTAGCGTTCTAGTGAAAGCACTAGTTAGCATCAAGTATTATTATTATTATACTTTATTTATGAAGCGCCAACATATTCCGCAGTGGTGTCCATGGGTACAACTCATGTAAATAAAACAATTATATCAAACTTGTAAAAGACAGGACAACATTTTACAAACACATACAGAAGGAATTCCTATCCCTAAAGTGATTAAAACTTCCTTCAAAAGAGAACAAATATGTTCTCGACACCCCTCGCCAAAACCACATCAACGAACACCTAAGGAACCTACACTGGCTCCCCGTCAACAAGAGAATCACCTTCAAGCTCCTAACCCATGCATTCAAGGCCCTACACCCCCTCCAGACAACTCCGCTCTGCCGACCAAGCACTCGCAGTCATCCCCTGCATCAAGAAAAAAACAGCTGGAGGAAAATCCTTCTCCTATATGGCAGCAAGGTCATGGAAATCCCTCCCGCTGCACCTCAGACAATCCACCTCCCTTACAAACTTCAGGAAGGACCTCAAGACCTGGCTCTTCGACTGAATCGTCTTCCCTTAGCCCCCTCTCCCCCCCATAGCGCCTTGAGACCCTCACGGGTGATTAGTTTGCGCTTTACAAGTACCCAATAGATAGATAGAATTTTAAATAAAAAGGAGGAATCATCAGGTTTTACGTCAGATGAGGGAGCCTCCCTGTTAGAGGAAGCTCATCGTTCGAAGATACTTCAGTATTTTGTAGGTCAGAACTTACATTACTCGTAGAAGGTAAAATGTGAACTGACCTTTTGCGCTTATTCGAAGGTAGTAGTGCAGCCAAGGCCTTCATGATGGTTGCAGTAATGATTTTTTTCATTGCTGAAGGTACTCCATCTGCATCTATTTGTCAGGAGGAGACAGTAGGTGTGTTAGTACACATAGAAACATAATTAAAGTGATTAGTATGCGATAAAAAATCTAGACATGAGTCACATAAATGAGCTGAAGAAGCTACTTCAGTTGTTTTACAATAAGCACACTTAGCTTTGGTAGAAAGTTGTTCAGTAGACTCAGTTGCTATGGTAATTTTAGGGACAGATAGATGCTGCTCCATTATGGCATAAAATGGGTACATTTAGCTACCAATCCACAAGCACTACCCAGGTGCTAAACCAAAAATTGGCCGGCTCCTAAGCTTACATTCCTGCTTTTCAAATAAAGATACTAAGAGACTGAAGAAAAATTGAAAATAGGAGTAAATTAGAAAGTTGCTTAAAATTGCATTCTCTATCTGAATCATGAAAAAATTGAGGTTTTTTTGAGTTGCAACAAGCAGTAAAAAACATTGGCTTGCTCATTTTTGTACCTGAAATCTGGTTTAAAGGGACACTCAATCAAAATTAAACTTTCATTATTCAGATAGAGCATGCCATTTTAAACAACTTTCCAATTTACTTCCATTCACAAAATGTGCACATTCTTTTTATATTTAATGTTTTTGAGTCACCAGCTCCTACTGAGCATGTGCAAGAATAAGCGTGTATGCATTTGTGAATGGCTGATGGCTGTCACATGGTACGTGTATGCATTTGTGAATGGCTGATGACTGTCACATGGTACAGGGGGAAGTGGAAAAAGACATAACTTTTAAAATTGTCAGAAAAAAAATCTACTACTCATTTGAAGTTCAGACTAAGTACTATTGCATTGTCTTGTTATCTTGCATTTGTTGATTACCTTTAAATAAGGTGTTTATTTAACCTAACCATCTTTCAAGCAGACATTAGCAATCCAATCTTCTGTTAGGGCTTATTTCTAGTACTCTGTTAACAGCCGCTTCAGATTATTTACAATATATTTTCTAACATTTAAGTTTGAACCACAGTTCCTATTAATAGAAATATATAATTCCCACTTTCACATATAGTAATCTTTAATCCATCATATGCATATTACTAATGTTAGAGAAGAGTACTGCACAAGCCAAATTAAAAAAAGGAAGTTTTTTATATTAAATTTTATTGTAAAATTATTTTTTTTAAAAACAAGCTTTAGTAGATAAAACATGCATTTTACCTTAGGAAGTGTATTTTCTGTTTGAAAATATATTGATATGACAATGTTACATTAAACAACAAGCCCTTAAATAACTCCCCTGCGTGCCACATGGAAGGGCTTTAGCATGGCACTTATACATTTACTAGCAAAATATATACAAAGAAAGCGGTGCTTACCCTCAGGCTATCTGGCGAATTGCTTTCTTCAGCGACCCTCCAGCGCGTCTTTAGCGTGTGCACTCACAACACTCCTACGGATGCGGATAGGAGCCAGATCCAGGCGTCCCGGTCCAATGACGTCAGAAAAAACTTCAGTAAGGCAGAGAGGAAAACCGGCTAACCATCCGCAAATGAATCCAAGAAAGCGGTTCAGGTAAGATGCAGTAAAGTTTATTTATTTACAGGTACAGACAGGCTAAAAACAAAAAAAGCGGGCATGCAGGAAAAATGCACCAAACGGAACTAGTCCGGATGGTTACTGATCAGCAAAGGACATACGCGTTTCGTGAGGGGCTACCTCACTTGCTCACTGCTTGAAACAAATGCTGTTCTGTAAGCATATATAGAGGGTCAATTAGATTAATTAGTCAACAGTGTGATATTAACTGCTTGATTTAGTTTTTAACCCTTAAAGCTATATATGCTGCATGAACAGACAGAATAGGTACAGGAATACAATGCTTATTTTTAAAAAGATGCATTAAAGTGAAAATACACAATTTTAAATTTGCAGATTTTAGTAACATATGGACACACTACCATTAGGGGTTAAAGATTAATATGTAAAAAAGAAGAAAATACCCCCATAATGTGTGATACATATTAAAATTGCAAAGAACAATACTAATGGTTTGCACAATTTATCAACTTTGTATTAAAATAAGTGTTTACACAAACAAATTGACATCTGATTCAATATTTAGACCAAATGGGATCCTGGAATTTACATAGAAAATCCACCTGACCTCTTTCTTACTAAGTTGATATTCCCTATCCCCCCCTCTTTTTGAGAAGGGTACATGGTCCACAGCCTGGAAAAATGCTAGGGAGGAATCTCCCTGGTGTTCAAACTTAAAATGCGATGCCACTGAGGTAAATATATCTGGATCATTTATATCCCTTATATGCTCTAAGACCCTATCTCTCAGCCTTCTTTTCGTTTTTCCTAGGTATTGTATTTGGCAGCCTTTGCATGTCATGAGGTACACTGTGTGTGTGGAATTACAGTTAAGGTTATACCTGATTGTGTATTGTTTTCCAGTACTGTTTGATTGAAAAATATTTCCTTCAGTAATGTGATTACAAGTAATGCACCTATTGCCTCTGCATTTAAAGCAACCTAATCTTGTTGGTAACCAAGTACCTTTTTTGATTTCTGGAAGAAAAGAAGGGGATACATAGTTTTGAATACTTTTTGCCTTTCTGGACACACATTTTATTCCACTAGAAATAACTTTTTCCAGAACAGGGTCAGTTTGTAAGATAGGTAGACATTCTCGTACAATATCACAAATCTTTTTTTACTCCTTGCTATAAGGGGTACTGAACACCACTTTATTAGACATACTCTGTTTGTGTTGGGATCTATCGCTTCCCTTCTTATATTGTAATAGGGACTCACGTGGCATACAATCCACAATCTGTTTAGTTTCTGTTAGTAACTGATTACTATAACCCCTATCATGAAGTCTTTTAGACAAATCCTCACTCTGTTTTTTGTATAAGGTTTCACTAGAGCAAATTCTCCTAGCTCTAATAAATTGACCCTTTGGAATGGCTTTTAGTACATGTCAAGGGTGACAGGATCTATAATTTAGAATAGTATTCCCACTAGTGGGTTTTCTGTATAAATCTGTCACAATTCTGTCACTCTCAACCGATACCACAATATCCAAAAATTCAATCCTCATAGGGTTCTGACATCCAACAAAACTTAGATTATAGTCATTGCAGTTCAAATAGTGGATAAAGTTGGATGCTGACACCTCATCTCCATCCCACACCAGAAGCAGGTCATCAATGTAACGACCAAAATAAATTATGTGTTCCCTGAAGGGATTACTATCTGCATAGACGTGGAGCAGCTCCCACCATCCCATATAGAGATTGGCATAGGAGGGGGCGAACTTTGCCCCCATAGCTGTTCCACGTCTCTGCAGATAGTAAGACCCCTCAAACAAAAAATAATTATGAGTTAATAAAAACTCCAAACTCAAAACTATGAAATGCTTAAGGTCCTCAGAAAAACCAGACATTCTGTCCAAAATATTGGAAATTGACCTTAGACCTGCCTGGTGTGGGATGGAGGTGTATAGTGAGGCCACATCTACTGTAATGAACCTATATGTAGGCTTCCATTTGATAGTTTGTAATGTACTAAGGACCTGTGTAGAGTCCCTTATATAACTTGTCAATTGTGCCACTAGAGGTTGCAAGAAGGTATCAATCAGTTCTGAAATGGGCTCCAAAAGGGAGCCCACTCCAGAAATGATAGGTCTACCCGGGGGATGTGTCGTATTCTTGTGCAATTTAGGCAGAAAATAAAAAATGGGCACATTGGGATTCAAAATCAAAAATTGTTCCATTTTTCTTTCTGCTATCACTCCTATCAATTGGCCCTGATATAAAATCTTCTCCAATTTAAACCTAAACTTCACTGTTGGATTAGAGTCTAATTTTCCATATACCTCTGTATCTCTCAATTGTCGTTTTGCCTCAAATAGATAATACTCCCTATCCATGACGACGACATTGCCGCCTTTATCAGATAATTTTATGACAATGTTGTCATTACTCTGGAGGGATTTTAAAGCTTTATATTGATTACCATTCAAATTGTTTTTAGGTCTAGTAGAAGGGTCATTTTTTGTATCATTTTCTATCCTTTGTGCGAGAGATTTCAATTTATTTTCAATTGTTCTCTGAAACACATCAATGTTTTTACCTCTCGCATACACTGGATAGAAAGTGCTTTTACTAGTTCCAGTCAGTTGGGAACAACTTATTTTATGTGAATCACTCTCCCTTTCACCTTCTTGTATAAGACCAACTAATTCATTAATGGCACAGTGGTCATTGAAATCTAGAGGGGTACTTAATGTGGCCTCCTCATTGTTTGCCACTTCTATTCTATCATCTTTATTCTCGAATTCACTATCTACAAAAAATGTTTTTTTAGTACCAACTTTCTGACAAAGCTATTTATATCCAAGATGGTGTCAAACAAATTAAAATGTGTAGTAGGGGAAAAATTTAGACCCATACTTAGAACCTCCAGTTCGGAGTTGTTAAGCTTATGTTGTGATAAATTTACCACATTTGTTAAACATCTTTTCTGACTTGGGTCCGATTGGTCCTCGTTTGGTATCTCTTTGTTTCCCTGCCTTTTTCTACCCCTACTGCCTCTCCTTGTTTTTTTCTTTTTTGTTTGGTTCCCTGAGCCTGCTCGTTTTTTGGATGCTCTATAGGGTCTGTAGATGGTATATCAAGGACAGAGACTGTATCTATCTGATGTACCCCTTCTTCATTAGAATCATTGTCAGTAGTGTCTACCTCATACTCTGTTTCTTGAAATCTCACATGTCTTGTAGCCTTGCCCTCATTATTCCTTCTAAAAAAAGGGATCTTTTTGTCACCAGAACTCCTAAATGTGGTATGGGTCCATCTGTATACTCTATTCGCTTCATAGTCCCTTTTATCACGGGATAACTTGGTTTTTTTAAAGTCCCAAAGTTCTTTTGAGAATTTTATCATATTGGCCTCAAACTTCATATCATACTCCTTAAAAAGTGGGTCTGCCTGTAAAAGTTGTAGGTCAGTCTGTGTAGCCTTAATCAAATTAATTATCTCCACTCTTTCCTGCTTCTTAAATTCAATAAGTAATTCAATGAGTGCAAAGGAACAGTCATCGAGAATCTTATTCCATTTAGAAATAAAGACAGAGTCATTCACTGTAAACGATGGAAATTTCCTGATCCTTAGACCTCTTGGTATACGTTGGTATTTTTTGTACAACAGGAAAGTCTATATGTCCAGGTCCAATTTTATGTCTTTTCTACGCAACTCGTCAATGTGAAAAAATAAACTGTCAATTGTGTTTTCGTTGTCACTAGTAATGCTTTCCACATCCTGATCATATGAATAAAGAGACGCTTCCAAGTCTCGCAAAACAAAGCTTTCCTGTACTTCTGTCATTATCTGCAGCCCACAGTAACAAATGAGAAAAAAAAAAGGTTTTTTTATATATATAAAGCCCTGTACCTTGTAACACTCGCTTTAAATGTCCCAATACTGCAATTATATCTTGACAATGTTCATCAAATGTAATTCCAAAAGACTGGAGTGTATCTTCAGCACCGCACAATAACCAACACGGGGATCGCCCTATACATATGAGCCCTGGCCTTAAGACTGGCCAATATGCCGCCCGTTGAGCTACCGCAAATAGGACACAAAGCGTGCAAAATATATACAAAGAAAGCGGTGCTTAGCCTCAGGCTATCTGGCGAATATACATTTACTAGCAGCCACTCATACTATATAATTATGTACCGAGAAAAGCCATAAAAAGCTGCAATTATCTCATTTAAAGTTTAAATCCCCAACATGTATTGCCTTTACTTACCACTATATTAGTCATGCAGCCTATAACACACTCCCAGCCACCATTAGCTAGCTGAGCCCTTTTTCCCCACTCCCAGAAGGATCCGCATGTGTGGGGGGAGAATTGCAGAAGAGAGACTAGAGGGGCGGGGCTGCACTGTAGTTGTGAAATCACACTGTGGGGTGGGGCGGTTCATCGGGATTCACTGAAAGCACAGCAGGAGCTTGTTTGGCGACTACTAAGGGCAAGATTTATCAAGCTCCGAATAAATGCGCCAAAAAAGTCGCAGAAATTTTCGTAGCTATTCGCAATTTCCAAAATCCAATTATTCACCAATATTTATCATTATTGTTGAGACTAATTTCGTGCAAAAGTTTTTTGCGATGACAAGCGAATGACTAGTATAGTTTCTCGGAGAATGCGAGGATTTTCACTTTATTTATCACTCGCAAGTTATTATCCTGACTTTAACTCCCGGAAATAGTTTCATTGTTATTATTGTTATTGTCCTATTAAAATAAAAGAAATTAAACACGTGATTGTTTCTTATTGTTATTTCTTATTTATGATTAAAGTTGTTTTTATTCTGCCCCTTTATTGGCGCTTCTGCACACTGTAAAGTTGCCCTCATTTGGTCGCTAAAACTATTTCTTTTCATTGTTCTTTTTCATAATATATATTTTTATTTATAATTTGTTTTGTTGTTATATATATTTACATATATATATATATATATATATATATATATATATATATATATATATATATATATCTTAATTATTAATATATTACATATTTTTCTACTCAAATTTTTTTTTAAATTTGTATATTTCTAATTTTTTATCCAAAAAATAATTTATATATTTATTTATTTTTATCTTAAATTATTTATTTATTTATTATGTCTGCTGCTGGGCTACAGGTAAACGCATCGACTGCCAGCAAAACAAAAGGTGGTCGAAATATACATTTTAGCCTATCTCAAAACAATGTTCTTGTAGAAAATATTATAAATCACTATGATGTCCTGCTAGGCTGTAGAAGCAGGCAGACACCTATGGTCCGTAAAAGGCAGATATGGCAAGATATAAGCCAGGAGGTATCTGCGCAGGGTATAAACCCAAAAAATGTAAATAATTGTAAAAAATGTTTTTCAGATATAAAAAGAATAATTAAAATAAAACTATGCAAAGAAAAACGTTCAGCAAGAGGTACAGGGGGCGGTCCAGGATATACTGCTGATCTAATGGAGTATGAGAAGAAAGTGCTTAATTTGATGGGGCCTGAAGTTGTGGAGGGAATTGAAGTCCAAGGAGACACAGACGATTATGCAGGTAAACTATTATTATTATATTTATATTGCTAATGATGTATTTAAATCCTAATTGAAATCGCTATTTTTTTTATTTTCCTAACTCATTACTGCAGATTGATTTCAAATACAATTTTTTTTGTTATATTACATTTATTTTTGTTTTCTTTGAATCCTTTTTTGAAAAGCACATTCGATGTTCAATCTGTATTTCACTTTTTGTTTGTAATGGAAGTAACTTAAATAATGCAGTAATATATTTCCAATTTTGTGCATTGCTTATTTCACTTTAATGGATATATTACATTAATCTTGGCTATTGATCTCCTTTTTTTTTTTATAGGGTCCCCGCCTACACAATCAGATGCTCATGCATTAACAGAGATTGCCGCTTGCAGCAGCGTCCTGCAAGAAGTTGGTAGGTATTTGTGCTTATATTGTCCCTCAAGAGGGTGCTATATGTATTTTGCCTCTATAAATTTATTTTTTTTTAAGAAGAGAATGAGAATGATCAGAATATTGAAGGAGAGGAAACATTGCTCCTTTTTGAAGGTAAAGCTAAATCAATTTATATGTATACTTTATTGTTTTTGTGTGCATATCATATTAAAACATTATTACATGGACACTTAACCCATTTTTTTTTCGAGATTCAGATACAGCATGAAATTATAAGCAACTTTCAATTTCACTACATTTTTCAGCTTTTATTAATTCTATTGCTATCTATATTTTATAAGCTGGAATGTAAATCTTAGCATCCATCCCATTTTAGGATCAGCACCATGGTTAGTGCTTGTTTATTGGAAGCACTGACCATGGTGCCGAAACTAAAATATGATGGATGCTAAGATTTAAATTCCAGCTTATAAAATATAGATAGCAATAGAATTAATAAAAGTTGACAATTGTAGTAAAATTGAAAGTTGCTTATATCCAGCAATTAAAACATTTGAATGTAATTGTTTTTACATATTATACTCTGAAGATGCTTAAACATGTGTATTCTGTCCTTTTAAATTCTCATCAATCTTAAATTTCATTGTCATAGTTTCAGTTAAAGATGATAGGAATCTATAATAGGTGGCATTGTCAAAATGAAATTATTGTTTATCTTTATTATAGATGATTCTGAAAATGTTGAATACGTTCTGAATTTACAACCAATTCAGGAGAAATCTCCAGTACATTCCGCAAGTACAAATGTAGATGTACCTGAAGAAGAAATTGGAGATGTACACGAAGATATCCACCAAGAAGTGGAACCACCAACTGAAGAAGCAATATCATTAAATTTGGTTAACATTCTACAATTAGCCACAAATTTTCAGAACGAACAAAGGGCTTTTTTTTCAACAGATGAGTGACCGGCAAAGGGAACGCTTGGAAATTGACAGGCAGAGTTTACTTGCACGTCAAGCGACAAATAGGTTGCTTGTATCACTAGTGAATATTTTCCAAACAAGAAATGAGAATAATTGATTTTTTTTTTTTTTTTGGTTTTCTTAAAGTTCTTTTTTTTTTTTTTTAAACAGTTAATGTATTAAATTGTTGTTATAGTTATAACATATCATATTTTCAATAAAAAAATATAAATGCCATTTGAATGTATTTATCTGGTCTTAATCTTTACATTTTTAAAAAAATAACAGACACATATTAAAATAGAATAATTTTTATAGAACATAAACCAAAAATGCAAGTATAATTCAAACATAGAAACATACATTTCTTTGGTTATTATTTTTTTAATACATTTGCTCAGTGATGGCTCTTCTAAAATTTTGAATGCTCCTTGTAATTGTGTGCATCATTACTTCTAAACGATCAAATTCAGCAATTATTGTTTCTCTTGAGATCAGTCCAAGTTCTTCTTCAACTACCTCTGTTAAAGTTTAAAAAATATATTAAAACAATTGTTATTAAGATTTAACATTCATTTTGAACAATTTTTATAAAGTTAAGTTTATAATATATATTAATGTGACAATCAACATTACATGATTCATATAGAACTGACAATTTGAATACTTTATAATTTACTCCAATTATCTAAGTTTGTATATTGATAATATCAGTAAATTAGAAAGATGTTTCAAATTTTATGCTGTATCCAAATGCGTATTTGAATTTTTTTTTGGTTGGTTTTCAAAAATTAAGTAGTTATATAGAACATTTCCACAAACATCCTAGAATGGATACATTTTTGTTTATAAATATATATATATATATATATATATATATATACATATATATATATATATATATATATATATATATATATATATATATAAATAAAATAAAAAAATAATAAGGAATAAAAACAAAAGTAAATAATTTGTACTTACGTGTACCAATGTTTCTTGTTGAACGTGATTCTTCTAGTTCAACATCATCTATGAATAAAACAAATTAATGAAACGGATTACCATATTCAAAGAAAGATGCATATTGAAAAGTACAATCAATATATTACAAATACAAAACCCAACCTTCAAAACCCACAGAATTGGATTCAGAAGAATGTTCTACCATGATTTTGGGTCTTTTGATAAGAAGAATAAAATCGGGCTCTTCCGTTGCAATTTCTCCTGCTGCTTCTATAACAAAAAAAAAACTATAATATAGGCCTTTTGTGTTTGTCCAAAGCTGTTATGCGCAGTAGAGACCTGCAATCTTTGCTGGGACTGACCGGGTGTGAGGGTGGTGTGAGATTGGCGGTTCCGGGCGTGAGAGAGCTCAAAAGACATAGCGGGTAGAGAGAGGGAGAGAGACAGCAAAAGAGAGAGGGGAGAAAGGGGAGAGAGAAAGCAAGAGAGAGGGGAGAGAGACAGCAAAAGAGAGGGGGGAGAAAGGGTAGAGAGAGAGCAAAAGAAGGGGAGAGAGACAGCTAAAGAGAGGGGGAGAAAGGGGAGAGAGAGAGCAAAAGAACGGGAGAGAGACAGCTAAAGAGAGGGGGAGAAAGGGGAGAGAGAGAGAGCAAGAGAGAGGGGAGAGAGACAGCTAAAGAGAGGGGAGAAAGGGGAGAGAGAGAGAGAGCAAGAGAGAGGGGAGAGAGACAGCAAAAGAGAGGGGGGAGAAAGGGGAGAGAGAGAGCAAAAAAAGGGGAGAGAGACAGCTAAAGAGAGGGGGAGAAAGGGGAGAGAGAGAGCAAGAGAGAGGGGAGAGAGACAGCAAAAGAGAGGGAGATAGAGAGAGCATTGGACATTAACGTGATAACCTATTTTGCTTTTTTGTAATTTTTTTGTAACATTTGGGGACGTTATTTCATGGGTATTATACAAATAAAATTGATGTGAAACACTTTTGGTTATATATGAGTAATCAATAACAGAGTGTATAAAAAAAGTGTTACAAAATTCACCATACCTTCTGTATTATCTTCTAAAGGATTTTCAATCTCAGAAATTTTCCTATTTGCTAGTGTAACTAAGGGCATAGGTGGGTATCCAGAAGTTTCGTCACTAAGAACCTCCATATCCTTCAGATATTTAGCATATCTTTTGTTTAATTTTTCTCTCCTGTCTGAGCCAAGAAAAAAAATAAAATATTAAATTAAGACTTCCTTTTGTTAAAAACAATTATATAGTGCACAATAGCGTTATTGCTACATGACATTGTTTTTACTTGTGCCCCAAGAATGTATCCTGGCGCATAATAACAGGCGTTCCACGATACCTTTTTGGGGCACAAGCAAAAAAGATAAAGTCATGTGGCAATAACGCTATTGCGTTGAAATATATAATAGTCATGGCATGACCCAGGAAAATTTGATCGGACACTCATTATTGTAAGCTTGGCATCACAAACCATTTGCACATTTAATGAATGGTTATGTTTGCGATTCCTAAACTGCTCTTCTTTGTGTTGCGGAGGTCTCAATTGGATGTGTGTGCAATCAATAGCCCCTAAGACATTGGGCATACCAGCAACTTTAAAAAAATTAGTTTTCAAACTTTGCCAACCTTCAGCATTATTAGGAAAATGAATAAATAATTTTAAATGCTTCAAAATAGCTTTGAGCACATGTGTGAGATGCCTTGAAAAAGAAGGTTGACTGAGGTCCACAACAATACTACTGACGGATTGGAAAGACCCAGTAGCCAAAAAATGGATAACAGCCAATAATTTTATCATGCCTGGAAGAGCATGGGTCCTTTCCTGTCTTTGGGTCGATATAAGCCTCAACTAGATGATATAAATTAATTAAGGACTGTCTATTCAGTCTGAATCTTCTTTTTACTTCTTGGTCAGAAAGGGCTTCCAAACCAATTCGTAAACGAAAAATTCTTGGAACCCTTCTTCTTCTTTCTTGATCCGCATCTTGCTCTGCGACCTGTTGTGGGCGATTTCTGTTTCAAGAAACAGCAATAACAGCAAGAAAAAGGAAATTTTCCATTGCAACCAAGAACAACAAAAAACAACTACTTGCGCTTTTCCACTATCTCGCAAGCTCAAAATCGGTGAATATAGAAAAGTGAATATGACATGCGACAATTTTGATAAATACAAGATAATTGCGAATAAAAAAGGGCGTGTATGAAAAGTGTATACGTTTAATAGAAGTATTAGGCATTTCCAGACAATTGATTCGCAAAATTCTAAAACTTGCGAGTGAACATAAGTCACTTTATTCGCATATCTGAGAAATAGCGACTTTTCTGGCGCATCAACTTTAATAAATATGGAGATATATTTTGTAACTTTATTTTAGGGGAAAAATATGAGAATTTTCATATTCGGAGCTTGATAAATCTTGCCCTAAGTATGCTTAGTTGTCTGGCTGCTGCGCTTTATTGAAATGCTAACTAGCCTGTCGGTTGACGCTCTTGGTTGCGCTGCATCCGCCTCAGCGTAGCACTGTGAATCACCCATATCCACAACATCAATAACCTAGTACGCAAAACCCTAAAAAAAAATCCACGGAATAACAAAACATTATATAACAGAATAAAAAGGTTGGGGGGTAGGGGCATTAAATCCGAAATTTTACTTTAAACAGCAACTGACTTGAAGATTTTCAATGAGTGTGCAGATGTCTGAAGGGTGTGTATTGTGCATACGTGTGTGTGGATGTCCTGCATACATGTGGGTTTATACTGTATTTTAATGCATGTTTGCATGTGCGTCTGCAGCATGTCTGTAGTATGTGCGTGCATGTGTGCAGTATGTTTCTAGTGTGTGTGTATTCTGCAGTGCTATTATAAAATACTACAAATTAAATACTAGAATGCCTTATTCATATGCAGAACATTTCATACACAGATGTTTGTGTGTAAGTAAGAGAAAAAAAGAAGTGTTTATGAATGAGTAAAAAAGCAAGACAAAGAAAATGTTGCCGTAATTTTTGATAGCCTTACTTTTTTTGCAAATTTAATCTATGTTTAAAGAGAGAGTATACACTAATTTACATATAAATGCATGTGATAGACATTACTATACAGAAGTACATGCACAGATACTGATCTAAAAATCCAGTATAAAACCTTTTAAAAACATACTTAGAAGCTCCCAGTTTTAAAAACTGTTGATGATGAGGTTAGGCTGGGACACCCATTGAAAGGGGCTGAGAAAGCAGAAAGAGCAGGCCTTACCCTGCATATGAAAAGACCCATTACACAAAAAGGAGCAAGCAGGAGTCTGTAGACTTGGGTCTACATCTGATACTTTGGGGCTTGGTTAATTGTCTGAAAATCAGCACAATGTTATTTAAAAATAAGCAAAACTATACATTGTTACAAAAACACTCCCAGATGGGCTATATAAATGGATCATCTACAAAACATGTATGCAAAGAAAAGTCTGGTGTACAGTGTCCCTTTAAGGCTACAAGGAGTTGCAATAAAGCATTGCACTAGTATTATAGAGGTAAGGCATGGGTTCCTTTATGGGTTGTTTAGGAATTCTATTTTTCAAATTTATTAGATAAGATTGAGGTTGCACAGTGAGTTTATTGCAGACTAATGAATAATTGTAGATAGTGTGTTTGAAATAAATAAGGCATAGATCAAATACTCAGTGCTTCCCGCAGAGCTAGCAGAATGGCAGCAGGCGCTACAAGTACATTACGGGCCAAGATGGAAGGAGTATGTGGAGGATAATACTAAATATATAAACAAAACAGAAAATCACACGAGGAGTGCTACATATGATAGCGCAAGCCAGGTAGTAGTATGTAGTGACAGATACTGACCGCCTATACTTGGTATAGGATATGCTACAGCATCGCAGTGACAATATCATATGGCCGTAGGCTAACTATATTGCTACCTTCTGCTGCTATACTGTTTTTAGTAAAAAATAAAAAAATGATAGTATAATTGTTTTAAAAGAAATCTGCTACCCTCCTCACTCCTGTTTAGCCTCTGTTACCCTTAAAGTGAATGTAAATTTTGATGCTAAAGTGCCCGGTTTTTAAAAAATTTGATTAAAAACAGGGGCACTTTAATTCATCAAAATTTACATTTCACTCCTGTTGTGAAAAAATACTTACCTTTTAAACTTGACAGCCGCTCCAGCTTCCTCCGCCCGTCGCAAAGCCTCTTCCGGGGTCTAAAATGAGGAATCCGGCTTCCTCCAATCACGGCGTTGAATCAGACACTGATTCCCCCGGGGGGGAAGCCGTGATTGGAGGATGACCCATCCATCATTTCTGACATCAGAAATGGCTTGCGACGACCGGGGGAAGCTGGAGCGGCTGTCAAGTTTAAAAGGTAAGTATTTTTTTTACAAGTGAAATGTAAATTTTGATGAATTAAAGTGCCCCTCTTTTTAATCGAATTTTTAAAAACCGAGCACTTTTGCATCAAAACTTACATTCACTTTAACCTATTGTAATGTAACTCTAACCATGAACCTCCCCCAGAGCAATTAAAGGGACATTCCGGTCAAAATTTAAATGCACATAGATGCATCTAGAATTGCATCTTTGAATAGAAACAAATTTACAATATACATGTATTGGCAAAAATGTTTCTAGTAAAAGTTATAGCTGTTTTAAGGTTAACATTTTTCTCTGCATGTGCATGTGAAGTATAGCTAGATATTCTCAGTGCACCAGCATTTTAAATACCACAGCTCTAGAGAGCCAGTGGGGCTTGTATCATGTCAGCAATTAGCAAATTAAGACCTAGATTTGGAGTTTGGCGGTAGCCGTGAAAACGAGCGTTAGAGGCTCCTAACGCTGGTTTTAGGCTACCGCCGGTATTTGGAGTCACTTAAAAAAGGGTCTAACGCTCACTTTTCAGCCGCGACTTTTCCATACCGCAGATCCCCTTACGTCAATTGCGTATCCTATCTTTTCAATGGGATCTTTCTAACGCCGGTATTTAGAGTCGTTTCTGAAGTGAGCGTTAGACATCTAACGACAAAACTCCAGCCGCAGAAAAAAAGCAGGAGTTAAGAGCTTTCTGGGCTAACGCCGGTTCATAAAGCTCTTAACTACTGTACCCTAAAGTACACTAACACCCATAAACTACCTATGTACCCCTAAACTGAGGTCCCCCCACATCGCCGCCACTCGGTTTTTTTTTTTAACCCCTAATCTGCCGACCGCAAAGCGCCGCCAGCTAAGTTATCCCTATGTACCCCTAATCTGCTGCCCCTAACACCGCCGACCCCTATATTATATTTATTAACCCCTAACCTGCCCCCCACAACGTCGCCGCCAGCTACTTACAATAATTAACCCCTAATCTGCCGACCGCAAAGCGCCGCCACCTACATTATAGCTATGTACCCCTAATCTGCTGCCCCTAACACCGCCGACCCATATATTATATTTATTAACCCCTAATCTGCCCCCCTCAACGTCGCCGACACCTGCCTACACTGATTAACCCCTAATCTGCCGAGCGGACCGCACCGCTACTATAATAAATGTATTAACCCCTAATCCGCCTCACTAACCCTATAATAAATAGTATTAACCCCTAATCTGCCCTCCCTAACATCGCCGACACCTAACTTCAATTATTAACCCCTAATCTGCCGACCGGAGCTCACCGCTATTCTAATAAATGGATTAACCCCTAAAGCTAGGTCTAACCCTAACACTAACACCCCCCTAACTTAAATATAATTTAAATCTAACGAAATTAATTAACTCTTCTTAAATAAATTATTCCTATTTAAAGCTAAATACTTACCTGTAAAATAAATCCTAATATAGCTACAATATAAATTATAATTACATTGTAGCTATTTTAGGATTAATATTTATTTTACAGGCAACTTTGTAATTATTTTAACCAGGTACAATAGCTATTAAATAGTTAAGAACTATTTAATAGTTACCTAGTTAAAATAATAACAAAATTACCTGTAAAATAAATCCTAACCTAAGTTACAATTAAACCTAACACTACACTATCATTAAATTAATTAAATAAAATACCTACAATTACCTACAATAAAACCTAACACTACACTATCAATAAATAAATTAAATACAATTCCTACAAATAACTACAATGAAATAAACTAACTAAAGTACAAAAAATAAAAAAGAACTAAGTTACAAAAAATAAAAAGAAAATTACAAACATCAGAAAAATATTACAACAATTTTAAACTAATTACACCTACTCTAAGCCCCCTAATAAAATAACAAAGACCCCCAAAATAACAAAATGCCCTACCCTATTCTAAATTAATAAAGTTAAAAGCTCTTTTACCTTACCAGCCCTGAACAGGGCCCTTTGCGGGGCATGCCCCAAGAAAATCAGCATGCCCCCCCAACATTACAACCCACTACCCACATACCCCTAATCTAACCCAAACCCCCCTTAAATAAACCTAACACTAAGCCCCTGAAGATCTTCCTACCTTGTCTTCACCTAACCAGGTATCACCGATCCGTCCTGGCTCCAAAATCTTCATCCAACCCAAGCGGGGGTTGGCGATCCATCATCCGGTGCTGAAGAGGTCCAGAAGAGGCTCCAAAGTCTTCCTCCTATCCGGCAAGAAGAGGACATCCGGACCGGCAAACATCTTCATCCAAGCGGCATCTTCTATCTTCTTCCATCCGGCAAGGAGCGGGTCCATCTTGAAGCAGCCGACGCGGATCCATCCTCTTCTTCCGGCGACTCCCGACGAATGACGGTTCCTTTAAGGGACGTCATCCAAGATGGCGTCCCTCGAATTCCGATTGGCTGATAGGATTCTATCAGCCAATCGGAATTAAGGTAGGAATATTCTGATTGGCTGATGGAATCAGCCAATCAGAATCAAGTTCAATCCGATTGGCTGATCCAATCAGCCAATCAGATTGAGCTCGCATTCTATTGGCTGTTCCGATCAGCCAATAGAATGTGAGCTCAATCTGATTGGCTGATTGGATCAGCCAATCGGATTGAACTTGATTCTGATTGGCTGATTCCATCAGCCAATCAGAATATTCCTACCTTAATTCCGATTGGCTGATAGAATCCTATCAGCCAATCGGAATTCGAGGGACGCCATCTTGGATGACGTCCCTTAAAGGAACCGTCATTCGTCGGGAAGTCGTCAGAAGAAGAGGATGGATCCGCGTCGGCTGCTTCAAGATGGACCCGCTCCTTGCCGGATGAAAGAAGATAGAAGATGCCGCTTGGATGAAGATGTTTGCCGGTCCGGATGTCCTCTTCTTGCCGGATAGGAGGAAGACTTTGGAGCCTCTTCTGGACCTCTTCAGCACCGGATGATGGATCGCCAACCCCCGCTTGGGTTGTATGAAGATTTTGGAGCCAGGACGGATCAGTGATACCTGGTTAGGTGAAGACAAGGTAGGAAGATCTTCAGGGGCTTAGTGATAGGTTTATTTAAGGGGGGTTTGGGTTAGATTAGGGGTATGTGGGTGGTGGGTTGTAATGTTGGGGGGGGGGTATTGTATGTTTTTTTTTACAGGCAAAAGAGCTGATTTTCTTGGGGCATGCCCCGCAAAGGGCCCTGTTCAGGGCTGGTAAGGTAAAAGAGCTTTTAACTTTATTAATTTAGAATAGGGTAGGGCATTTTGTTATTTTGGGGGTCTTTGTTATTTTATTAGGGGGCTTAGAGTAGGTGTAATTAGTTTAAAATTGTTGTAATATTTTTCTGATGTTTGTAAATATTTTTTTATTTTTTGCAACTTAGTTCTTTTTTATTTTTTGTACTTTAGTTAGTTTATTTCATTGTAGTTATTTGTAGGAATTGTATTTAATTTATTTATTGATAGTGTAGTGTTAGGTTTTATTGTAGGTAATTGTAGGTATTTTATTTAATTAATTTAATGATAGTGTAGTGTTAGGTTTAATTGTAACTTAGGTTAGGATTTATTTTACAGGTAATTTTGTTATTATTTTAACTAGGTAACTATTAAATAGTTCTTAACTATTTAATAGCTATTGTACCTGGTTAAAATAATTACAAAGTTGCCTGTCAAATAAATATTAATCCTAAAATAGCTACAATGTAATTATAATTTATATTGTAGCTATATTAGGATTTATTTTACAGGTAAGTATTTAGCTTTAAATAGGAATAATTTATTTAATAAGAGTTAATTAATTTCGTTAGATTTAAATTATATTTAACTTAGGGGGGTGTTAGTGTTAGGGTTAGACTTAGCTTTAGGGGTTAATCCATTTATTATAGTAGCGGTGAGCTCCGGTCGGCAGATTAGGGGTTAATAATTGAAGTTAGGTGTCGGCGATGTTAGGGAGGGCAGATTAGGGGTTAATACTATTTATTATAGGGTTAGTGAGGCGGATTAGGGGTTAATAACTTTATTATAGTAGCGGTGCGGTCCGCTCGGCAGATTAGGGGTTAATAAGTGTAGGCAGGTGGAGGCGACTTTGAGGGGGGCAGATTAGGGGTTAATAAATATAATATAGGGGTCGTCGTGTTAGGGGCAGCAGATTAGGGGTACATAAGGATAACGTAGGTGGCGGCGCTTGGCGGTCGGCAGATTAGGGGTTAATAAGTGTAGGTTGCTGGCGGCGACGTTGTGGGCGGCAGATTAGGGGTTAATAAATATAATATAGGGGTCGGCGGTGTTAGGGGCAGTAGATGAGGGGTACATAGCTATAATGTAGGTTGCGGCGGTGTACGGAGCGGCAGATTAGGGGTTAAAAATAATATGCAGGGGTCAGCGATAGCGGGGGCGGCAGATTAGGGGTTAATAAGTGTAAGGTTAGGGGTGTTTAGACTCGGGGTACATGTTAGAGTGTTAGGTGCAGACGTAGGAAGTGTTCCCCCATAGGATACAATGGGGCTGCGTTAGGAGCTGAACGCGGCTTTTTTGCAGGTGTTAGGTTTTTTTTCAGCTCAAACAGCCCCATTGTTTCCTATGGGGGAATCGTGCACGAGCACGTTTTTGAGGCTGGCCGCTTGCGTAAGCAACTCTGGTATCGAGAGTTGAAGCTGCGTTAAAAATGCTCTACGCTCCTTTTTTGGAGCCTAACGCAGCCTTTTTTTGGACTCTCAATACCAGAGTTATTTTTATGGTGCGGCCAGAAAAAAGCGGGCGTTAGTTTTTCGGGTCGTTACCGACAAAACTCCAAATCTAGCCGTAAGTAATTACGAGATGGTAGAAGCATCTTAGGCTCTCTGAGCAAGTGCTGTGTTTAAAATGCTGGTGCACGGTGCATATTTAAATACTTTTAAAACAGCTATAGCTTTTATTAGAAGCATTTTTGCTAATACAGGTAGCCCTCAGTTTACGCCGGGGTTAGGTTCCAGAAGGAATGGTTGTAAATCGAAACCGTTGTAAATTGAAACCCAGTTTATAATGTAAGTCAATGGGAAGTGAGGGAGATAGGTTCCAGGCCCCTCTCAAAATTGTCATAATAACACCTTATACATTATTTTTAAAGCTTTGAAATGAAGACTTTAAATGCTAAACAGCATTATAAACTTAATAAAATAATCACACAACACAGAATATATAATTAAACTAAGTTAAATGAACAAAAACATTTGCTAAACAGCATTATAAACCTAATAAAATAATCACACAACACAGACTTCACTTGCATTTTTCTGCAAACAGTTCTTTCAATGCATTCCAATCTGGACTGATTTATAGACAGGAAGATCTTGTTCCTTTGAAATCTGCTCGATAGCTCAGGTCTGGTTAAACTGATTAATTTCAGCTTGCTTGGCTTTGCTGCAAAACAAGCGGACAGCCCCACCTACTGGCTATTTTAATAAATGCACTGCTTCTCAATGCTTTTCAATAGCAGTCACATGACTGGAAAAAAAGGTTGTTATTCTGAAACGGTGTAAATTGAACCGTTGTAAAACGAGGGCCACCTGTACATATACAGTATATTACAAAGATGCTTCTATTCAAAACTGAAATACATCCATGTGGATTTTAATTTAGGCTGGAATGTCCCTTTAACCCTTACTGAAGCCCCATTACTGAGGAAGAGCTAGATAAGATTTTACATTTTTATTTTATTTTTTTATTATTTTTATTGAATTTTTAAAAAGAAAGAAAGGATTCCAGCATTGTAAACATCAATACATGTGCATACAGGTTGAATAAGTGATATTGCTTTAGGATACAGGATTCTAGAGTGGATTTTTCTACGGTGGAGTCCGTTAACTCTGTGTCTTATATGAGTCCATAGTTCCACTCATTGATCCTTTTTGGTATTTACCTGTAAGGAGTTAGATTGCTAAACAATATAGTAGGAAATGAGGGTTACAAGTGTTGGGGGGTATGGATGATGGGGAAAAGGGGAAGGTAAAAAAATAGTTTCCAAGGAATTATTTAGCATTATAAGCTAGAAATGCAATAGATTGTACAACTAATACATTGTTTGTTCCATGTATAGAAAATAGAGGTAGCTCATTAGAAGTCCAAATGCCTTCCTCTCAAGCCTCAACTTCTTTATTACCCTAAATGTATTATTCCCATAAAAACATCATATCATAATAGAAGCACATTTGCCCTGTTTTGAAATAATGGAATATTTCCAAAATTAGGGTGTTTTTTACAATATTAATCCAACTTGGAAGGGTTGGGATTTGGAAAGATTTTTAAAATGTGGGTATCAGGCGTTTAGCTGCGTTTATCATAATTTGATATAGACATCTTCTAATTTTACAGGTGATGGAAAATGCATTAAAATTATTTTTTTCTAGGGTGAGTGTAAATTGTGTGTCAATTATTTTGCAGGCCCGATTATGGGCTTGTTCCCAAAAGGGGCATAAGTTATCACAACTCCACCATATATGGTACATAGTGCCTTCCTGGCCACAGCCTCTCCAACAATTACGGAACATATATTTCAATCTGCTAGGTGTTAAATACCACCTGGTTATAATTTTTATATTAGTTTCAAGTGCTGCTGCAGAATGAGCTGATTTGGCAGTGTTTCTAAACCATGATGTCCACTGTTTAGGAGATATTGGCTGGTTCAATTCTCTTTCCCATTTCCGAGTGTAATTTGGTTTGGAAGGTGAATGTGATTTAAGGAGGCTACTATAAATTACTGATATTACTTTTTTTGGTTGATCTTGTAAAGTGCACAGGGTTTCGAATGTAGTGAGTGGTCTTAGTAGGTATTTTTTTTTAATTTGTGGGTAAATATATAATGCCTAGTTTGGTGATAGATCAGCCAGGAGTTGAAAGGAGTTTGTCGTCTTTCTAATAGGCTCTCTCTTTTGGCTATTTGTCCTTGCTCTGTAAGTTTATATATGGGGAGAAGGACACTGACAGGGTTTTAGAGGTAAATGAGTCACTTTTGTGTATTTCAACTGTGAAATCTTTGTTGAAAAGTAGTGTTGTTAGTGGTGAGAAGGGGATTGATATTAGGTGGTGTTTATTGCGTATGTCCTCCCAGTCAGACCAAATTTCTTTTATGATTGGGTACATAAAGATTAAATTTAAGGGAGGCTTTTGAGGAGCCCAGCATGATCCCCCAATATGAGGTAAGTGCAATAGTTGTGTTTCCAAGTGGATATTTCTTTTATATGATAAGTCTCCTTGTCTGCACCATTCAATAACTCTATTTAGTGATATTGCTAATTTATATAGCTGAAGGTTGGGAACTTCCAAACCACCATCTTCTCTGTGTGCATATAGAGTAGTTTTAGCTAGTCTAGGGGGTCTGCGGTACCATATATATGTATCCATAATGGATTGTGGTTTGCAAATTTCTGCTCTTGTCCCTGGGATCGGAAGTGCTTGCATAACATATAGTGCTTTTGGTAGCAGTGTCATTTTAGAGGCCACTATTCTCCCTAACCAGGAAATGTTCTTCGGAAGCCATGAGGAAGTAAGAGCACTAAATTCGTCTTGTAGACGGCCATAATTTAATTTACGTAGTTACATTAGTAGTTAAAAAATATCCCTAAATATTTTAGGGCTTTTTTTTTAATCGTGAAGGGAAATTTTTGTTGGAGTGTGAGGAGTTCATTGGATGTTAGATTAATTGAGTATAATTCAGATTTTGAAGTGTTTATCAGAAAATTAGATACTGCACTATATGATTCTAATTCGGACTGGACAGCGGGGAGAGTTGTTAATGGGGATGTTAATGTCATTAAGATGTCATCTGCAAACATTGCCAATTTATAGTCTTGATCTTTTATTTTGATTCCTGTAATTTGTGAGTTATTATTGCGTAGTCTTATCGCTAGGGGTTCCAGTGATAACACAAACAAGAGAGGAGACAGTGGGCATCCCTGACAACTGCCATTTCGGATTTCAAAAGTTTCAGAAAGGATACCATTAACCTCAACTTGAGCTGATGAATTAGAATACAAGGCTAAAATTTGGTGGATAAATTTCATGAGAAATCCATATTTTTGAAGTGTAATTTGTAAGAAGGTCCAATCTAATCTATCAAAGGCTTTTTCTGCATCGGTTGAGAGATAGATTGAAGGGGTTTTGGAATTTTTTACATATTCTAGAAGATTTAATACCTTACTAATATTATCTTTAGCCTCTCTCTGTGGTACAAATCCGACCTGGTCATGATTTACTAAATTTGGTTAACATTGGTTCACTCTATTAGCTAATATTTTTGCATTATGTTTTAAATCAACATTTAAAAGGGAGATGGGTCTGACATTTGCTGGAACTTCTGGGAATTTACTTGGTTTTGGTAGAACTGATATGTGTGCTTGGAGCATGGTGTCAGGGAATATGTTTATATCAGATATTATTAAACAAAGTTAAGAGATGTGGGGTAAATTGATCAGAAAAGGTTTTATAATACCGGTTTGAAAAGCCATCTACGCCTGGGGCTTTGTCTGGTTTCAGTTCTGTAATAGCTTCTTGGATTTTTTTAATTGTTTTTGGGGAATCTTATGTTTTTATGTCTTCTGGGTTTAATTTAGGTAAAGGTATATTGCTCAAATATGTCTAACACAATGTACCCTGTGTATATTTGCATGTCTCTTTGGTATGAGGTTATATAGCTTATGATAGAAAGCCTTGAAAATTTTACCTATGGTTGTTGTGTCTTCTACTTTAGTACCTTGACTTGAGTTAAGGGAGTGAATATAAGATTTTAGTTTTTGTTTTTTTAAAGCCCTGGCTAGCATCTTGCCAGTTTAATTCCCTTCCCCATAGTATCTTTGTTTTAGAAATAATTGTTGTTTTGAGATTTAATTAGGAGGCATTCAGTTAGTTTGCTGCGTTTATCTTTTAGCTTATTTAAAAGAGAGAGATCAGTTGGGTGTAATTTTAGTAAATAATCTGCTTCTGCTACTTCTTGGACTAATTTGGTATATATTGATAGAGTTTGTTTGCATTTATAAGCTTTTATTTTGATGAATTCCCCGCGTATATAAGCTTTGTGTGCTTCCCACACCATAGTTGGTCTAGACTTGGGTATATTATTTAAATTGAAGTAAATATCTAGTTGGTTGGTGAGTTTTTCTAATAATGTTGGGTCTGATAACAAGGAGTCATCTAGCCTCTATGTGAAAGGAGTTAGTGAAATTGAGGGCCAGTGAAGAGCAAATTCAACCATGGAGTGATCTGTCCAAGATGTGTGCTTAATATTAATTTGTTTAACTAGGGATAAGGCTATGTGATCAACTAATATATAATCTATTCTTGAATAACTCTTTTGCAGATTGGAGAAAAAGGTGTAATCTTTTATGGTATGATGTGCATATCTCCATGCATCATGAAGAGTAAGAGTTTTGAGATCTCTCCAGATAGATTGGAGTGCTTTGTGGTTCATGTGTATGGAAGGATTTGAGCTGTCTTCAGCTGGGACTAAATGGATATTCAAATCTCCTACAACTATAAGGGGACCTTTATAAAAATCAAGGATTTTAGTCAGGATGCGTGAAATAAAATTGTCTTGGCCTGTATTAGGAGCATACAAGTTAACTATAGTTATTGGTTTGCCAAACAGTAAGCCAGTAACGCCCAAATACCTTCCCTCCCTATCTTTGTCCAACTGTAGAAGTTTAAAGGATAGGGATTTATGTATCTGGATGCTTACCCCATTTGTCTTTTTTCTTGCGTTTGTGCTGTGGAAATGTTGGAGGTAATGGGTAGAGAAATATTTAGGAATTTTATTAGTTTTAAAGTGAGTTTCTTGCAATAATAATATTTCCCTCCTCTCTTGCGTAAATCTTGGATGGCTAATGCTCGTTTATTAGGGCAGTTAAATCCCTTTACATTTTGTGTGATGATGTTAATGTTCTGTGTGTTAGATTGTGTCATAATCTGTATATAATTCCATTATGTAGATAGATTTAAAGTCTTGCTTTAAGGTACTTGATTTGCGATGACATTCTATAACATGTTCAATGTTCCTTGGATAACAATATTTACCAGCATAAAATACAACAAACATAACATTATAAGCAACAAACAATACATAACAGGCGTATGTATCTGAATAAGTTTCAGAAATTCTGAAAAGTGGGGAAAAAATCCCCTTCGTGCAATAGGTGAGGCCTAAAAATAAAATAGGTTTAAATAAACCGGGTAGTTAACTTGTTGAACTGTGAAGCTAAAAAATAACATTTTTATAATAGCCCCTCTGGGCAGAAATGTAATTGGGTAATTGGTATCTGAGCGCCATTTTGACAGAGATGACCTTAGAATTAGATAAAACAAGGACCTATCCTCCAACAGAAGGACAGGTCAAACATTGACCTTCAAATTAGACAAAAACACTTTAAACAAAGTGAAAGGAAATTATTTCCTGAAGCCTATTTTAAACACCGTTTTACATATTCAGTCTAATTATATTGAAGCATGTTATCCAGTGGCGTCACTAGGGTTGGTGTCACCCGGTGCGGTAAGTCATGGTGTCACCCCCCCCCCAGAAAGCAGACACACACAAAAACAGAGGAAAACACACATACAAACACTCAGACACACTTAAAAACATACTCAGATGCACACACAAACACTCGGAAACACATTCAGACACACACACAAAAACACACACACAAAAACACTGAGACACACAAAAACTCAGACACACACATACAAAATATGTAAACTGCACTGCATTAATTAGGAAGCTCATGCCTAGAGCTGCTCCCTGGCTCAGCAGAACATCAAATGAAAGATAAACAGAGCACTCTAAAATAAATCACTGAAGAAAAGGTTTAGGCGCGCAAACTATGAAAATTCTGCACTCTGACTCTGTTCCAAGTCTGTCAGTGCACAGCCCTGGGCCGCATGTCACTGAGCAGTGAGCACAGATAGGCAGGCAGGTTTAGGCTAGCAGCGCAACTTTGCAAGCCCCATGGCACACCCACAACATTCATAGTGAAATTGGGCAGGGGAGGAGCAAAGTACAAACAAGCAAAAGCAGCCGGGAAAACTATTTGTTGAAATTGCAGCACTGGCTCAAGGGGCAAACAAATTGTGTGTCTACAACTTCCCCAGTCCCACTAATGTTCACAAATGCCAGCCTCTAATAAAATAATCTATGCATCTCAACATTGTATTTCTTTGAATTTCAATAAAATTTAAAAAAAAAAAAAAAAAAAAAAAAAAAATTTTTTTTTTTGGTGTCACCCCCTGGAGGGTGTCACCCGGGTGCGGCCCGCCCCCCCCGCCCCCCCCTAGTGACGCCACTGATGTTATCTTTCACAATGAGGACCATAGTTTAAACAAAACACATTATATGATTCAGATAAGGTGGAATGTTAAGCAAACAATATATCAGTACAATAACTGTCCTTCCGTTTCTAAGCCAGTCACTTTGGGGACCAGGTTATGAGATCTCTTTGCCGGTATTCTTTGCCATTCAGTCCTTTGAGGAAGAGGAGGTGGACGCTGTCTTTCTCCATTTGAGGATATTTGAGGGTCTTCTAAGAGATAAGGAGGTATTATCTCCAATTCTTTGCATATTCGTACAATGTCCTCCTGGGAGTGACATATTATTCGTTTGCCTTTCCATAGGATTTTCAGGTTGAAGGGATGGCCCCATCTATACGGGATGTTGAGCTGATGTAGCTTGACAGTGAGTGGGCAAAGATCTCTTAGTTTTTGCAGGGTCCTGGAAGTCAAGTCCTCAAATAGTTGTAGAGAGTCAGATCTGAATTTTATCAGATATTTCTGTCTGGCTTACTTCATTATGTCTACTTTAATTGACTAGCTTGAAATTTTGAACAGTAGACAAGTATAGAGAAATATCAATCCTAAATCTCAAGAAAGCTACTCCTAAAGCATACAGAACCTCCTTGAGTCTGTAAAGGGAACTAGGAACAACAAAACAATATAGGAGAGCACTATGATAACCAAATAGATGGTTATCAAGCAAAACTAAGATATAAACAGGAGGAAACCTAAATGTATGTTATATTATAAGCAATTTACTCAAAAGTCATACAAATTGTAACAGTATACAGCAACAATCTGTGTTAAAAATATATGTTAATAACAATGTATAATTGGGTAAAATACATATGCGTTAAAATAGTACGCTTAAATTCAAGCTTTGAGCTCTAATCAGAGCTGCGATAAAATAGCAACTAGGTTCTAAAAAATTATAACAGTACCATAAAAAAGGAAAAAATAACACTGCAGTCATTGAGTCAATGACTCAGAGAATAATTATAAATGTAATATATGAAACAAGGGAGGGCCCTCTAATAATATTCACAACAGAAGGCTCAGTAGTGAGGATAGTCTAAACAGGTCCTGTTTATTAAAAAGTCTTGTGACTCACTGTTTCCAGGTAAAACCGATTACCTGGTAACAGTGAGTCATGAGACTTTTATAGTATGCTTCCTGCTATTAAAATAAAAGTTTATCAGTAGATAGCCAAGTTCCTGGCAGGGTTTATGGACAGATTCAAAGCAAGTCTGTAGAGAGCTCTTTAATAGGTCTCAAGCAGATTAGAGGGTTAAAGGCTGGGACCCCTTCGCTAGCAGGTCTGGATCAGCATTTGAGATCAAATTCTATTAAATCATCCATCTGGTACTTCAAGCAAGGAATACTTGGCTTATGGTTGCTTATTATGCAAAATGTTGCCTGTATTGTGCTGGGTGTATAACATATGCTGTTATTAGCCAACACTAGGATGGAATCTTCTATACTATCCGTATAGCATTTGTGATGCAGTGAATTCTGTATAGTTTGTGTTATGTTCAGGTACAGCAGTGATTTGTGTTTTTATTAATTATATTGCATTGTGTGAGTATTACCTTGTCAGGTAGCGTGTCCCAATTCAAACAGCATCCTTTAGCTGATCTTGACCCCATTTTAGCAGGCCCAAGTTGCTGTGAGTTCATGCAGCCTTCACGGACTCTCTCTCCCTTGTATCCGGTTGAGGGTGGTGTGTCTCAGATTGCGGTCTAAATCCTAGGATCTGCAATTTTAGATCAACGGTGTGTAGGGTTTTGACTCCGGAACAGTGTTGCATTCATGTGCGGTCTACTCACGTGGCTTGTTCCGTTTTTGGGTCAATCCATCTTGATGCTTTGTGGCTACTTTCCTACCACATTGATCGGGAAGCATTCACTGCATCATCCGGCATCCACTGCCCTGGATTTCCGAAATCAAATCTGCCTTAGAAGGTATAAATGCTGCAATTTGCCCATTAGGGAGCCGGGAGCTCACTGCATTGCAACCATCTCCTTCGAGCGCTGGCTCCGCCCCCTCAAGATTTTACTTTTTTTATGTGCAGCCACCAATCAGTAAATAGTACCCAGGTGCTGAGCCTACCTAGCTATGCTTTTCAACAAATGATACCTAAATAATGAAGCAAATAGTTGTTAAAAAAAATTGTATGCTCTGTCTGAATCATGAAAGGAAAAATGTGGGTTTTGTGTCCCTTTAAGGGATATCAATTATAAGGGAGGTTATTTTAGTAGTCCTAGGATTTTGGTGCATTTGCAGTAAAGGGGTTCTTTGCCGGGGTGAAAAATTGGTTATGTTTTTTGCACTAGGGGTCTTGACACTTAAAGGGACACTGAACCCAAAAAAAATATTTTGTGATTCAGATAGAGCATGCAATTTTAAGCAACTTTCTAATTTACTCCTATTATAAAATGTTCTTCATTCTCTTGGAATCTTTATTTGAAATGCAAGAATGTAAGTTTAGATGCCGGCCCATTTTTTGTGAACAAACTGGGTTGTTCTTGCTGATTGGTGGATAAATTCACCTTCCAATAAACAAAAGCTGTCCAGGGTCTGAACTAAAAAAATAGCTTAGATACCTTCTTTTTCAAATAAAGATAGCAAGAGAATGAATAAAAAATGATCATAGGAGTAAATTAGAAAGTTGCTTAAAATTGCTTCCTCTATCTGAATCGCAAAAGAAAAAAATTGGGTTCAGTGTCCCTTTAAGGGTTTAATGGAATTTGGTGTCTAGCACTTTTGGGATTAATAGCAGATTTTAGGGATACTTGTTCTACCAGTCAGATATTTTACTACAGGCTGTTAGATGTAACCAGCCATCAGGAGCAGCTAATATATAGTGAGCTCAAGTAGAAAGAGGTGATTAAAGCAGAAAATGAATACACTATACAGATAAAGAAGCCCTGGTTTTATGTAGCACATACATATTAACACGTTGCATGGGATCTATTCCTCAGTGTATGACTACTCAGTGCACACTAAGCTTACTGAGAACATGATCGCCTGCTCAAGTGTGATGGAGCCCTAATTTATTTCCCTTTTCTACTTGTCTCCCCTTGCTCTATTTAGCATGAGTTTTATATCACTGTCATTTCCAAGCCCTATTTACAAATGTATCAGCCTTAGTCTCTCTCCTTTAGGTAACTTGGGCATTTGTTTAGCTGGGTTTGGTGAGGGATATTCTTTACTGGTCTTAGTAGAAACTCTACAGAATGTTGTGATGCTATGCAAATAAATGATGATAATATGGACTCTGTGGGGGAAAAACAGCAGAGTTAAATTACTATGTACATAAATTGTATTCTTGGCAGGAACAGACAGCTATGTAAATACTCTAATTTGCTGGAGCTTGCAGTATATGAATGCATCTCTTGCTAGATATGTTTTTAACTATCACATTCTAATGCAAAATAAATCTCTAATTCCTTAGAGCATATCTTTTTGCAGCAGTGTCTTTAAGCCCAGCAAAGTCTTGCTTGGGAGATGCAACATATTGCAGTTCCAGGACACTACATGGGCAATGATTGGTAGTTTGATGCAAATTATGCTTCTAATTGGCTCATCAGCAATGTCCTGCTCAAATGAGGAACTTTAACTATGCGTTTAACCCATTTGCAGGGGTTAACACATAGCTAGTACGGAGCACTAATGCAAAATAACACATTATAACTTTTTTTTTTTTAGAATATCCCTTATTTATGTAAATATACTCCTTTGTTTACTTTTCATTTCTTGTTTCATTTCCTAAGCTTGTGCAATAAATGTTTCTTTTATTCAGTTAAGTTTCGTTTCTGCTTTCCTGCACCATCATTGTGTGGTCCCTGGCAGGTTGCCTGCCATAGAAAAACAAAGCCAGCCTGTCTGGTTCTCAGTGTATCTTCCGCCTACCTTAGCTTTAAAGAGAAATTAGCAGCATCATGCTCACTGTGAAAAGTCTGTATAACTATAAACATTTGCTAATGAATCATCGTCATTGTTTTCTGTTAGATGACTGATGTAATGTTTACCATTTATATGGCATCTCCATTAAACTAGTACCCTTTCTATGCATTCAATAGCATATTGTCAGTTCTGAATGTATAGAACATAACATAATGTAATTTACTAGACTTTTCTGCAATTGTACAAATTGCCATATGTGAAAATGATCTGAATACATTTACACACCTTATTTGTTGCAATTGTTTTTAATAGCCAACCCTCTTTCCCACTTGCTTTAGGAGCCAATCCAGGCTTTTGTTTTGCCTTGGTTTTACAGTTCCTTATCTCCTCGGCTGAGGCCAATTAGTGACAGATATGTGTCAGGGTTATGCTTGTGAAGTTACAGTGTTCACTTCCAATTCTCAGGAAAACGCAGAACTAAGAACGTGTGCCATCATTTTCATGGTCCCAGGAAAAAGTAATGCTTTGGGGCTTGTGGCAGGTGGGTAAACAAGGTGGCAGCCATTAAAAAGAGCCCCCTGAATGGGAGAACAGCAGGTAGAGGGCGCCCTGCAACCTTATCTTAAAGGGATATGAAACCCATAGAAATAATTTTGTGATTTAGACAGAGCATACATTTTAAAAAAGTTTCCAAATACTTCTAGTGTCAAATTTGCTTTGTTCCCATGATGATTCTTTGTTGAAGAGATACCTAGGTAAGTGTCTGCAGGACTGTATGGCAGGAAATAGTGCTCTTGAAAATGGATAACATTCTGGCAAAACTGCTGCCATATAGTGGTCCAGACATGGGCAGTCTCCTGAGCTTACATCCCTGCTTTTCAACAAAAGATACCTAGAAAAAAAAGTTGTTTAAAATTACATGCTCCATCTGAATCACGAAAGAACAAAATTTCATGTCCCTTTATTCTACCGTGTGACACTGGACCTTTGTAGGAAATATATTATTTGAGTGTATAAGAGTCTACAGGATTTTTTTTAGAGGGGAAGAACCAAAATCAAAAGGAACATGATCAGCATGTGCATTACTGTATCACAGCACAAGCTAAGGTATCACTGAGAATATAATCTGAAAATAAATAAATTATACAAATAAAATTAGTTGCTACATGTTAATATATATTTGTGTTTGATCTGATTTTATCCATAATTTTATCCATCTTTATGCAATACATTATAAGACCTTTGGGGTGTCACTTTAAACAATGAGTTAGGTTGCTCAATGCAAACACCTCTAAACCACTGATTTATTGTGTAGTAATGGACTGTGAATTAAAGGTTCCACTGACCTAATGTGTTTTTTATGCTTTAAGAAGTAGCTTGTTGAGTAGGACAAGGTAAATAGCAAGTTTATGATGATAACAAACAAAAAATTACCTTTTACAACATCCAGTGCTTAAAGTGATGGTAAATTTGAGCATTTAAAAAAATGCTAGGATGGGCGGGCATGCCTAGGCAGCGGCCATGATCGGTCGCATAAGTCAATGGCTCCGAGCTAAAACCTGATAATTTGCCAATTATCTTCAATCATCTTACTCATCCTGGACACAGAATACTTTTTACAGAAACTACCTCAGTGGTTGTCCAGATTAGAGCTCATTTTTGGAATTTACAATCAGGCTGGGGCTCTGGTCTGGGCTGTTATAAGTCGAGGTGGCGGCCTACAAAGCGGACATCTAACACCACCACCCCCGGGTAATCCGGGTAAAGCAGTTTTTACCATCCAACTGACGTACATTTCAAGCAAGATCATTTACAGCACCTACCTATTGCCCTATCATGGAGCAAGTTGGCATTTTACTGAAAGAGTTAAGCAGCCTTTTGGATTTTCACCACCGGGATTGCCTGTCCGTGCTGAAAATGCTGTCCAAAAGCACAAGAAAGCAATGTCTGCTGACAAGCTGCATCCTGACAATGCTAGTGAAAAACCTACTTGGAGTGCTGTCTTTGGGCCTGGGCAGAGATCTCTCCAATGGTAATATCTATGTCACAAACTCAGGACAGGCAGAGAGAAACAACGCAGCATGGAGATAAACAAGGGCAGAGTGGAGGTGGCAAAGATTTCCCGGTATTACCCTGATAAGGACGCGTTTGCAGACAAGAAGGAGACGAATATGTTCAAGGAAAAACGAACACCAATTGGGTTGGTCAGTGAATTGGCTATTTCATTCACCAAGCAAGCCACAGATGTACAGATGAAAGGAGAAGTTAGAAGGTAGGACACATACAGAGACATTTTACATATTTACTGGGTCCTCAGCTGCAAATTCCCACATAATACTGTGCAGAGTGTTAAACTCCTTATGCCTACAATAGGGAAATCCTATTCCTCTGTGCTTCTCATGCACTTCACAATGGTCCCCCATCAAGTTCATCTGGAGTCTCTGAAAACCGGAGTTGGGTAACAAAATGGAGATTAAGAGAAAAAAAGGGGGTATGGGATAGCGCTTAAAAAAGCAAAAGAGAGCTAAAGAAAAAACTCAAATAAGTGAGTCTCTGGAAAATACGCTCCAGGTGAGCGTAAACAAAGAGTGTAAATCTCTCGATGTCCAAGATGGTGATAACGGCAAATGGAGTTAGGTGCTGGGACCAAAAATGTTGCTTTCAAATCCTAGAATAGGTATAGAAGTGTCTCTCAGTCCTATTAGTTTTTCCGGTTGAAAGGTCAGAGTGAACAAAACCCTTAACGTTGGGATCTGTATATACAGCAGGGTTCAGAGATCCATATTCAAAGATCCTTTTGGTGAAAAAAAGACTCCGTAAACTGGTAGATCCTGGGGCAGGGATTACACATACAGAAACCATTCATATGATTAAAAATGGCTCAATGTACCTGACCTAACTACCAGTTGATACAGGAATCAATATTTAATGTGAAATATAAGTGAGCAGATCAAAGTGTTTCAGCCTCTTGGGCCTTTATCAAGATGCTCACTGATTGCATTGCAAGATTTAAATAGCCTGTGCAGGTCACAAGAGCTTCTGGTACAATGCTGAATACGGAGAGCATATTGTCTGTCGGACCTGAACCGCACTGTCGGATCAGGTCTGACAGACATTTGATAAATAGGCCTCCTAGTCCTTTTAGAGTTTATATTGTAGTTTATGTTCAACTTAAGCCGAGGGCATTGCTCGTATTGCTGTAAGTATACGACTTAGAAGTGTTGTATTGATGTACTTGTATATGTTCATTATGTTCTGTTTTATAAAAACCTCAATAAAAGACTATTAAAATGAAAAAATAAATTTAATTGATCATTTAGTAAAAAAAGGTGCTAAACTCACCCTGTCTGTGCTGCAGCAGGTCGCTAAATTCCGAGCCTCTGGCCGCCCACGGCACAGCGCTCTTCTCTGAATGAAGTGATGTTTCTACCTCTAAACCATTAGCCGTCCGTGTCATCTGACAGTGTTCTGAATGCTAACACAGCTACTGGTTTAGAGGTGGAAATGTCACCTCATTGGTAAACACAGGTTGAGTTTAGTACCCTTTTTTTACTAAATTATCAATTAAACTAAACTTTATTTTTAGTGATTGTAAATCCTAGTGGTTTTTTAAAAACTCTCAGATTTACCATCACTTTAAGCTATGGGTGTGATGAGAGTGGGAAGTGACGTCACCGGAGGGGAAGCGTGGTTTGGGGCTGTTATTGTCTATGTCGCAGTTACCAAGTTAGATGTGTTGTACAAGCTGTTTACTTCTATGCTCTGCAATAAAATAGCGTTGTACCTTCTATGCTGTGTCTGCATCTCATGACATGGTGTCAGAAGTACCTGCCTGTGCTTCTGTTTCCTGATTAATGACGATGTTGAAGTTTACCCCACCTGAGCCTTTTGATTTCTCTCAGCCTGCAGCTTGGCCCACATGGCGTCAGCGATTTCAACGCTTCAGGATTGCTCCCAAGCTGGACAAGGAGAGTGGTGAAGTACAAGTAAATTCTCTTTTATACTCTATGGGGAAAGATGTGGAGCCAGTGTTCAATGCCTTTACTTTCCAAGAAGAGGAAGAATTTGACTTTGAAATAGTTATGAACAAACTCAGTGCTCACTTTGTGCCCAAAAGAAATGTGATTCATGAGAGGGCCTGTTTTCACAAATGTGCTCAGCGTGTGGGAGAATCTGTGGAGTCATTTGTGTGCAGCCTTATGAACTAGCTGAATTCTGTGAGTTTGGTGTTGCTAAAGAGGAGCAAATCAGAGAAAGAATAGTCATAGGAATTGCAGATGCTGAAGTCTCACTGAAGCTACAGTTGGAGGCTGATTTAACATTGGATGGGGCTATTAGGATGGCCCGCCAGAGTGAACTGGTGAAAAAGCAAAGTGCTGATCTGAGGTCTGATCTGAGTGCAGCAGTTCAGGAGAGCTGCTAGTGAAAGGCACAGTGTGAGCGGTAGACCAAGGGCAACAGATAGGCCCAGAAGCGGATGGGCGCAGCATGCACGCTGCACGCGGTGTAACCGTACCCATGATCAGAGTGTCGTATGCCCTGCTAAAGACAAAAGATGTAGAAAATGTAACCGAATGGGCCATTTGAAGTGGCATGTAAAACTGAATACATTAAAGAGATGTAGGTGGATAGTGACCAGGAGGGTCAAGAAGTGTCCTTTGTTGGGTCTGTTGTTGAACGTTCTGGTTTAGATGAAGATTGGCGAGTTACTCTTACTGTAATGGGAGCCAAAGTTGCCTTTAAGATTGACACAGGAGCAGATATCACTGTTATGTCCCTTGCAGCATTCATAAAACAGCCTCGACAGCCTCAGCTGGCGAAAGTTACAACAAAAGTTCATAGTCCTGGTGGCCGCATCTATTGTGCGGGGAAATTTCTTGCCAGCTGCGAGTACAAGCAGAGGAAATTCACCATGTGGGTACATGTGATTAGAGATCAGTGTGTTAACAACCTATTGAGCAGAAAAGCAGCCTATGGTTTGGGCCTGGTCGCCAGAGTGAATGAGATTTCAGAAGACATGTTTGGTGAATTGGGCCTACTGAATTGCAACCCAGTCCGAATATCACTTAAAGGTGATGCAGTCCCATACAGCATTACCACTCCTCGTAGAATTCCATTCCCGCTCATGCCTCAAGTGGAGAAGGAACTTCTGCGTATGAAGAATATGGGAGTTATTGAAGAGGTTGTTGAAGCAACTGACTGGTGAGCCCCCATTGTGCCTGTCGCGAAGAAAATCAGGAAGGTACGCATCTGCAAAGACTTGAAATGGCTGAATGAGGCGGTAAAGAGAGAGAGATATGTGCTGCCGACACTTGAAGACATAGCTCCGAAATTGGCTGGGGCGAAGTTCTTCTCTACACTGGATGCTTCCAGCGACTTCTGGCAGATACCTCTAGATCCAAAGTGCCGCAAACTGACTACCTTCATTACACCGGTCGGTCGGTTTTGCTTCTGCAGACTGCCCTTCGGGATATCCTCTGCTCCTGAAATCTTTCAAAGAGAGATGAGTTCTCTCCTAAGGGACCACGAGGGCACGGCAGTCGTCATGGACGACATTTTGGTGTATGGGTCTACATTGGAAGAACATGATCAGCGATTGAGCTGTGTGTTGCAGACCATTAGAGAGTCCGGGCTGAAATTAAATAAGGAGAAATGCCATTTTAGGAAGGCTGAGTTATGTTACTTCTGGCATATTATCAATGGGGATAGCATCAAGCCGGACCCTGATAAAATCCTTGCTATTGAACAGATGAAAAGTCCTTCTGATGTACATGAGCGGAGACAAATATTGGGCCTTGTGAATTATGTGGGCAGGTTCCTTCCAGATTTATCCACAATACTACACCCCATCACAGTTGCTAAAGAAAGATGTTGCCTGGGTCTGGGGACCTTCACAGGAAGAACCTTTTGTGCAGGTCAAGTCCCTGCTGGGGTCTGCCCCAGTGTTGGGGTTCTACGACCCTTCCAAAAAGACTGTGGTTAGTGCTGATGCAAGAAGTTATGGGTTAGGGGCCGCCCTCCTGCAGTTGAATGAGAACAAACTACAGCCCATCGCCTACTGTTCCCGTACACTGACGGCTGCTGAGTCGAAATACGCCCAAATTGAGAAAGAGTGCCTGGCTGCAGTTTGGGCCTGTGAGCGCTTCCAGCGTTACCTAGTGGGTTTGGAGAAATTTAGTCTGGAGACTGACCATAAACCGCTAGTCCCTCTAATCAACTCCTATGATATTGACAAAACACCCCTTAGATGCCAGAGACTTCTGATGAGGCTGCTCAGGTTCAACGTTCAGGCAGTGCATGTACCAGGGAAACAACTGGTAGTGGCAGATACACTTTCCAGGCTACCGCTGGCTGCTTCTGAAGAATCTTCAACGGAATCAGATGTGAAAGTGTATGTAGATTCAGTTCTAGCATCCAAATACATTTCGTCAGGGAAGCTAGAGCAAATAAGAAAGGAGACATATTTAGAAGTTATTAAGTACATAAAAGAAGGTTGGCCCGAGAGCCGGGCAGCCTGGATGTCTTTAAGTTCTTACCAGTCAGAAAGGTTGCAGCTCACGGAGCTGGATGGGTTGGTGCTGTTCCAGGACCGCATTGTTATACCTGTTAACATGCGGCAGGAGATGTTAAGCAGGATTCATGATGGCCACTTGGGCATTACAAAGTGCAGAGAAAGGGCAGCTACAGCAGTATGGTGGCCTGGGATCAGTTCCGACATTGCAAGCCATGTGTCAAAATGTGCCTTTTGCCAGGAACGCCGGCCTACTCAGAGAAGGGAGCCCTTGATTTCTACTCCACTGCCTGGATGCTTCCAGCGACTTCTAGCAGATACCTCTAGATTCAAAGTGCCGCAAACTGACTACCTTCATTACACCGGTAAGTCGGTTTTGCTTCTGCAGACTCCCCTTCGGGATATCCTCTGCTCCTGAAATCTTTCAAAGAGAGATTCATTCTCTCCTAAAGGACCACAAGGGCACGGCAGAAAATAGTTGCTGATTTGTGCGAACTGCACAGGAAAAAGTAAGTAGTCGTGATTGACTACTATTCCAGGTATTTGGAGATTACACCCTTGAATGAGATCACAAGTCAAGCCGTTATCACTCGTCTCAAGAGTTTGTTCGCCCGGTTTGGCATACCAATGGAGTTAGTGAGTGATAACAGAATGGAGTTTGCTTCCACAGAGTTCAGTTCTTTCAGCAGTGAATATGATTTTGTCCATTCTACGTCGAGTCCACATTACCCACAGGCCAATGGAATGGCTGAAAGGTCAGTTCAAACAACAAAGTTCATTTTGAAGCAATCCGAGTCGTACCTAGCCCTCTTGGCCTATAGGGCGACTCCCATTCAAGCCACGGGTTTTAGCCTGGCACAACGGATGCTAGGACGTCAGATTCGCACCACTTTACCCTCTGTGGGTGTCTTCCAGCCAACTAGCTCTGTTCCTTGGGATGAGGTCCTTTGGAGGGATGAAGAGGCCAAAAGGGGCTATTGTTTCTTCTACGACAGGAAACACTCTGTGAGGCCCTTGCAGGAGCTGAATGTGGGGCAAAGTGTTAGAGTTAAACTGGATGATTTGAAGAAATGGAAGACGCCTGCTACGGTAATTGGACGCTCACCAGAACCAAGGTCTTATGTAGTCCTTACTAATGGAGAGACAGTCACACGTCGAAATCGAAAACATCTTCAGCCAGTACCTGAGAGTTTGGGACTGGATGCCTCAGTACCACTGCCGGTGGGATCCCCTGTTTTAAGAGGGGTGCCTTCCCCTTAGCAAGATCACAGCGGGGATACTTCTTTGCTTCCAGCAGACTCTCAATCACCTTCTTCTGTATCAGAGGAAAGTTTATGTAAAATTACATCAAGTGGAAGGGTGGTGAAACTTCCAGCCCAATATCGGGATTAGCACTAGTTAGAGCAGTGACCGGAAGTATGGGCAGAATAATCCCATGGTCACTGTGAACTAGTGTAGTCTACCCCGATGTTCAAGTCAGGATTGTATTTCATGTTGTTTATATATATATTCTCTTTAACTTGTTATTTGATGTATTCAAAGAAAATAAAAATGTATGCTTTAAGATGTGATGAGAGTGGGAAGTGACATCACCGGATGGGGCCGTGGTTTGGGGCTGTTATTGTCTATGACGCAGTTACCAAGTTAGATGTGTTGTACAAGCTGTTTACTTCTATGCTCTGCAATAAAATAGAGTTGTACCTTCTATGCTGTGTCCTGCATCTCATGACCATGGGTAATACAGATAAATGAACAGATTTTTATTAGCTTCTCTCCATGATAAGTAGGCAGGTGCAACATGCAGGGCTGGCAGATTGAAAATGTCATCAGCTTTGATGAAACAGTTTTTTTTTTTTCTTTTCATTACACTTATCTCTGTGGTTCCTGTACGTTCTCTACAGTAGAATACTGACTCACAGCATAGCCTGCCCTTCCACACAACATCAGATACCTCTGCTGTCAATCAAGCCCCTCCTATCTGTATGTTAGTCACTGTACCCAGCCCCAGGGTGCGTGTATGCAGAGTGCTAGAGCTGTGATTGGCTTAGTGCACTGAGGGGGAGGAATAGAAGCCGATCTGTGCCTAAGACCTGTCATGCTCTGGCAAAGTGCTCTGTCTGCGCAATAGCTCAGTCAGACCACTCTTACACCCCCCCGTCCTACAGACACTCATGTTTGTGTTTTTAATATCTATATATTTATATGTGGCCTCATCTGAGGCTAGTCACTGTCATATTGTCAGTATAAAGTGCATTGGTTTGCAGATTATATCTATTAAAGCTAATTATATTACATAAATGTGTTTACTGTCCCTTTAAATTACAGGAAAATAATACAAAATAGATAATGAAAGTATATTGTAAAGTCCTTACTATGCATAGTAAAAACATTTTATGTAGCAATCTCAAAATATTTAATGTCCCTTTAAGCACCTACCTGCTAATTTCTCTTGCATGCTTCAGCAATTGTTTTAAATTTAACAGCATTTTGTTCTGCATGCTGCGTCTGATTGGCATTAAACATGCCAGCCCGCCAGTACCCACTGCACATGATTTACAGTACCATTTGGAATTAGCCTCCTTAAAAATCATTATTTTCCTATCCTAGTTAACCCCTTCCCGCCGTTAGGACGTTCCATGCCGTCCTAACTGCGCTGGGCTTTAGTGCCCTTAGGACAGCATGGAATGTCCTAGCTGCTTGGCTCTCCTGAAGCCGTAGAAGCTTCCTAAATGGGATTGCTGGCTGGGGGGGCAATCCTAGCGTCATAGGCACTCCCCCCTAACCTGATCCCATCATTGAAATCACGCAATTGTATGAACAATTGCGTGATTTAAGTTTGTACTTATTTGTTTACATCGGAACTGTCGCCTAGATTTAGAGTTTTGCGTTAGAAGGGGTGCGTTAGCTACACATGGTTTTTTTTCCCCCGCACCTTTTAAACAACGCTGGTATTTAGAGTTCTCAGAAGGGCTGCGTTAGGCTCCAAAAAGGGAGCGTACAGGCATATTTACCGCCACTGCAACTCTCAATACCAACGTTGCTTACGGACGCGGCCAGCTTCAAAAACGTGCTCGTGCACGATTCCCCCATAGGAAACAATGGGGCAGTTTGAGCTGGAAAAAAACCTAACACCTGCAAAAAAGCAGCGTTCAGCTCCTAACGCAGCCCCATTGTTTCCTATGGGGAAACACTTCCTAAGTCTGCACCTAACGCCCTAACATGTACCCTGAGTCTAAACACCCCTAATCTTACACTTATTAACCCCTAATCTGCCGCCCCCGCTATCGCTGACTTCCTACCTTATCTTCACCACGCCGGGTATCACCCATCCGTCCAGAAGAGGGTCCGAAGTCTTCATCCTATCCGGCAAGAAGAGGTCCAGAAGAGGGTCCGAAGTCTTCATCCTATCCGGCAAGAAGAGGGCATCCGGACCGGTAGACATCTTCATCCAGGCGGCATCTTCTATCTTCTTCCATCCGGCGCGGAGCGGTACCATCTTGAAGCAGCCGACGCGGATCCATCCTCTTCTTCCGGCGACTCCCGACGAATGAAGGTTCCTTTAAGTGACGTCATCCAAGATAGCGTCCCTCGAATTCCGATTGGCTGATAGGATTCTATCAGCCAATCGGAATTAAGGTAGGAAAAATCTGATTCAAGTTCAATCTGATTGGCTGATTGGATCAGCCAATCAGATTGAGCTCGCATTCTATTGGCTGATCGGAACAGCCAATAGAATGTGAGCTCAATCTGATTGGCTGATTGGATCAGCCAATCCGATTGAACTTAAATCTGATTGGCTGATTCAATCAGCCAATCAGATTTTTCCTACCTTAATTCCGATTGGCTGATAGAATCCTATCAGCCAATCGGAATTCGAGGGACGCCATCTTGGATGATGTCACTTAAAGGAACCTTCATTCGTCGGGAGTCGCCGGAAGAAGAGGATGGATCCGCGTCGGCTGCTTCAAGATGGTCCCGCTCCGCGCTGGATGGAAGAAGATGTCTACCGGTCCAGATGCCCTCTTCTTGCCGGATAGGATGAAGACTTCGGACCCTCTTCTGGACCTCTTCTTGCCGGATAGGATGAAGACTTCGGACCCTCTTCTGGACGGATCGGTGATACCCGGCGTGGTGAAGATAAGGTAGGAAGATCTTCAGGGGCTTAGTGTTAGGTTTATTTAAGGAGGGTTTGGGTTAGATTAGGGGTATGTGGGTGGTGGGTTGTAATGTTGGGGGGGTATTGTATGTTTTTTTACAGGCAAAAGAGCTGTTTTCTTTGGGGCATGCCCCGCAAAAGGCCCTTTTAAGAGCTGGTAAGGTAAAAGAGCTGTAAAATTTTTATTTTAGAATAGGGTAGGGCATTTTTTTATTTTGGGGGGGGCTTTGTTATTTTTTTAGGGGGCTTAGAGTAGGTGTAATTAGTTTAAAATTCTTGTAATCTTTTTTTATTTTTTGTAATTTAGTGTTTTGTTTTTTTTTGTAATTTAGTTTAGTTGATTTAATTGTAGATAATTGTAGATAGTTTATTTAATTAATTTATTGATAGTGTAGTGTTAATTGTAACTTAGGTTAGGATTTATTTTACAGGTAATTTTGTAATTATTTTAACCTGTTGCCTGTAAAATAAATATTAATCCTAAAATAGCTACAATATAATTATTATTTATATTGTAGCTATATTAGGGTTTATTTTACAGGTAAGTATTTAGCTTTAAATAGGATTAATTTATTTAATAAGATTTATTTTATTTTGTTAGATTTAAATTATATTTAACTTAGGGGGGTGTTAGTGTTAGGGTTAGACTTAGATTTAGGGGTTAATACATTTATTAGAGTAGCGGAGAGGTCCGGTCGGCAGATTAGGGGTTAATACTTGAAGTTAGGTGTCGGCGATGTTAGGGAGGGCAGATTAGGGGTTAATACTATTTATTATAGGGTTTTTAAGTCGGGAGTGAGGCGGATTAGGGGTTAATACATTTATTATCGTAGCGGTGAGGTCCGGTCGGCAGATTAGGGGTTAATAAGTGTAGGTAAGGTAGCGGCGACGTTGGGGGGGGGCAGATTAGGGGGTAATAAATATAATATAGGGGTCGGCGATGTTAGGGGCAGTAGATTAGGGGTACATAGGGATAATGTAGGTTGCGGCGGTGTGCAGTCGGCAGATTAGGGGTTAAAACAATTTAATAGAGTGGCGGCGATGTGGGGGGACCTCGGTTCAGGGGTACATAGGTAGTTTATGGGTGTTAGTGTACTTTAGAGCACAGTAGTTAAGAGCTTTATGAACCGGCGTTAGCCCATAAAGCTCTTAACTCCTGACTTTTTTCTGCGGCTGGAGTTTTGTCGTTAGAGTTCTAACGCTCACTTCAGCCAAGACTTTAAATACCGGCGTTAGAAAGATCCCATTGAAAAGATAGGATACGCAATTGACGTAAGGGGATCTGCGGTATGGAAAAGTCGCGTCTGGAAAGTGAGCGTTAGACCCTTACCTACAAGACTCTAAATACCAACGGGCGGCCAAAACCAGCGTTAGGACCCCCTAACGCTGGTTTGGACGGCTAACGCAGAACTCTAAATCTAGGCGTGTTTAACCTCATTTCAAGGATTAAATACACAGTACTGCAGGGTCAATAGTTTAAAAATGACATGCCCTAAGGGATTAGAGCAGGTATTTTTTATTTTTTTTACTATAATGGCCCTTTAATTTATTTTCATTTTAAACACAGTGGTTTTATCAGTGGCATGTGCCTTTAGGTAAAATCTTGTGAAGCATTCTATAGAGCCCTATTACTTACTAATGGAAGCAATAAGCAAGTAACTGAATATTATTAACCAATGCCTTCGACAAGGACTTGCAGTTGTTGGTTCAGTCAACTAAGTGAGGCTTGTTAAATCCAGGCCATAATCTTGCCTCTGTATAGGCTCCAGTGGTTGACAGTGCCCGCTCCTAGATATATGCAGTTGTTGCTGCAATGCTTCACAAATATTGTTTTCTAAATCAATTATCGTTGTTCTTTTAATCTCCTTTACCTATTCTGGCTAAGCCAATTTTAAATCAGGAAAGTAAATCACAGAAAACTGCCACTCACACAAGAAAGCACAAATGCTCCCATTTGATTTGAGTAAATAAAATTACCATTTATTTTTTTTGTAAAACTTTTTCCTCAAAACGCAAAATACAGAAGCCTTATCATAATATATTTGTGATGTTACACAGGATGCAATGTAAAGCTGGGGTCAGCAACCTTGGGCCCCCAAATGTTTTGGAACTACATTTCCCATGATGCTCAGACAGCCTAAAGAGTGTCTCAGCATCGTGGGAAATGTAGTTCCAAAACATCTGTGGGCCCAAGGTTGCTGTCCCCTGGTGTAAAGTAAAGAAACCTTTCTCTTCAACACATTTAGAGTTTAAAGCAGTTGGATCTGGCCATAGTTATTTCCCAGTTTTCTGTCTGATTTTAGCTAGCATGAGCAACCGATTCTGAGCTGCTTGGATCTTAAAGGGACACTGAACCCAATTTTTTTTCTTTCATGATTCAGATAGAGCATGCAATTTTAAGCAACTTTCTAGTTTACTCCTATTATCAAATTTTCTTCATTCTCTTGGAATGTTTATTTGAAAAGCAAGAATGTAAGTTTAGATGCTGGCCCATTTTTGGTGAACAAACTGGGTTGTTCATGCTGATTGGTGGATTAATTTAACCGACCAATCAGCAAGTGCTGTCCATGGTACTGAACCAAAAATAGATTAAATACCTTCTTTTTCAAATAAAGATAGCAAGAGAACAAAGAAACATTGATAATAGGAGTAAATTAGAAAGTTGCTTAAAATGACATGCTCTATCTGAATCACAAAAGAAAAAATTTGGGTTCAGTGTCCCTTTAAGGATTCCGATCTGCGTGGGTTCTGACAAATTTTCTTTCCAAACGTTCTATCCTTGTCCTGAGTTATCTGACTAGTTTTCTGGGCATTTGATTTGCCTCCCTTCTTAAATCATCACTTCACTACTACACCACAGTAAGTCACGTCCTGGGTCCTATCCAAAGAGTTTGTATAGGGATCTTTTAACATAAACACTCAGGCTTTGACTCACACCTGAGCTGGCACTTATTGCACACCCTTTAGGAATACATTTTATTCATGTCAGGGATAGAGATACGATATTGGATTCCTTAATGTTACCAACAATATTGTTTCAGTGATTTTTTTTGTTGCCCACTGCAGCGCTACAATGGTGACATTTTTGCTGCCTCATTATTTTGGTCCAGACAAAAATGTGTAAAAGAACCCCTGTTTTTTATTTGCATAAAGGACGGGTTTAGCAGATATTAGTTTGGGGTTAGGTAAAGGGATATGAAACACAATTTTCTTCTTTCATGATTCATACAAAGCATACAATTTTAAATAACTTTCTAATTTAATTCTATTATCATTTTTTCTTTAAGCTTAGGAGTGGGCCCATTTCTGAAGCACTATATAGCAGCGGTTTTGCAAGAGTAATAGATGGCAGAAATAGTTTCTGCCATGTAGTGCTCCAAACACCTACATAGGAATCTCTTCAACAAAGAATAAAATGTAAACGAAACAAATTTGATAATAGAAATAAATTGGAAACTTTTTTTAAAATGTAATGCTCTCTCTAAATCACAAAATATTTTTTTTGGGTTTCATATCCCTTTAAGGATCATAACTGGTAAATCACTGTTGTATTTTCATGTTAGGCTATTAGAGAACTAAAATTTGTCTTCTTAGTTAATGTCCCAGAAATGTAAGTTGTATACAGATTTACTGAAGCATTTTGTGATCTTGGCATTGTTATCTGCTTTCTGTATTTGTCTAGTAATAACAGAAAGGATTCTCAGAGCAACCAGAGAAAAAAGTAACCGATTTGATAAACAGGAAGTGAAATAAATACATAACTAGGAGAAAGGTAAGCTGCATAAATCAATAAGTGAATCAGTAGACTGTGTTATCATGGTTAGTTTGTAGAATGATGATTTAATGAGGAGCTCAGTTTTGAAGAGAAGCATTTTGCACTATACTTGCATTAGCAAAAAAATGCTTCTAAGAAAAGGCTATCATTGTGTCAGGGGCATATGCACATATGCTGTTTTATACTCCATGCACCCTCATTCAAACACTGTGCAAGCCCAGAAATCTAGTGGTGGCATGAATCATGTTAGTGATGGCTCAATAAGCATCATATAAGCCGCCCAATGCTGGTGCCCTGGGAGCATACTCTATGGGCACCATTTACGAAGCAGCAGATGCTGCTGAAGAGTGCCATTGCTTCAGGTCATAAGTCCGCTGCTCCTTAGCTTGGCATTTTAGCTGGCGGATTGAAATCATCCCGATCCGATACAATCAGGATGATTGACAGCCCCTGCTAGCGACCGATTGGCCGACAGTGAGCAGGGGGGGGGCATTGCACAAGCATTTCACTAGAAATGCTTGTGCGATGATAAATGCCAACAGTGTATGCTATCTGCATTTAGCAATGTGAAGCGGACATGTACCCCTATGTGGCATATTTATCAAGCTCCGTATGGAGCTTGAAGCCCCGTGTTTCGGCTCGCCAGAAACACAAGTTATGAAGCAGCGGTCTAAAGATCGCCGAAAATCAACCCGATCCAAGCGGCCGATTGGCCGCAAATCTGTAGGGGGCGGCATTGCACCAGCAGTTCACAAGAACTGCTGATGCAATGATTAATGCCGACAGCGTATGCTGTCGGCATTTATCGATGTGCGGCGGACAGGATACGCAATATCGGATCATGTCCACTCGCACCTTATTAAATAGGCCCCTGGATGTGCATATACCACTGAAACAATGATAGCTTTTACTAGAAGCATTTGTGTTAATAAAAGTATATGCAGAAATGTTTCTATTCAGAATTATAATGCAACCAATGAAGTTTCAGTATGACCATCATGGCCCTTTAATAATATATTCAAACCAAAAATCTCTTTATCGTTAGTGTATATGCCCAACTGTTGTATTTATATGTTTTGTTTATTTCTTCCGTTTGTATTTCTGTGCAGTTTTATGGCTTGTGATACTGGGATTAGTATGAGAATAGCTGAAGCTGAAATACAGAAAGGAGATTTATAGCTATAAAGTGAGCTACAGTGATTGCGTTAGGTATATAGACAGATTCTTATCTGCTGTCAAAATCAATGTTTTATCATTTCTACCCAGAATATAAAGAACCATTACATACAGTATTTAGTGCTAGATTACAAGTGGCACGCAAACAATTGTGCTAGGGTTTTCGCGATCATTTGTGTTCCCTTTAAATTGCGCTGATATTACAAGTTGAGCAAAATCGCAATTTCACTAGCGCAATCTTGATTTTCGCTAGAATCCTTACCGTGATATCATAGCTGTGGTAAACTGTTTTGCGAAATTAAAAAGTTGCACAAAACACTTCAAAAATACATTACAAAGTACAGTTAAACTCATTTTAACTCTGTCTAATAAAAATATATTTTTTAAACTATTGCAGAAAAAAGTTATAAGGGCTTAAAGATATGAGATCTCAGGTGTTAGAAAAAAAAAAACTGCCGAAGGGCTTTAACATTGAGATACATACAGATACATGTCTAATGATCTGTGTGTATATATATACAGTATATAAACAATCCTTCCCTGATCAACACTTCACCAACATTGTATCAGCATCTGGGTGCACTGCTTAACATATCCAACAGTAAAACGTGAAAACCAGGGCTCATCTTCTTCCCTTGTAAGTATCCACAAGCAGACACACTCGGTATCACTATAACAAAGCCTTTATTATATGGCATAAGGTGTTTTTTATGTGGCTATAATAAAGGCTTTGTTATACTCGTGATCGTCTGCATAAACTTTTGCAGGAAGGGCAACAAAAAAAATAATAAAATGCCAAAATTATAATAATAATAGCAACAACAAGTGAAGCAGATAGAGTTTATTGTTATACGCATGATCTGATTTTAAACATGGTAGCTCATTATTGTCAAAAGAGTGACTCAAGTAAGTGTTGATGCTTAAAATAAGACAGGGATTGAGAGATATGATATAAAAACTAGAGCTGCAATATGATGAGAATACATTTTATTTACATATATTTATGAAAAAGATAGAAAGTCTGGCACTTTCTTGCAAGCACACAGCTAGGCTTAAAGAAAAACAGAAGAGTTACAGCATTTAGCTAAATGGTGTAATTCCAGGGCCAAATCAAGCGCTTTTCCTCCCTGGGCCCCTAACCTACAACCACATAATAAAAGCTTGTAATCAAACACTAAGATACATGCATTAAATAATATTTGTTTAACAAAATAGTAGCTATATATGAAAGTAATAGTTTAGATCACATACATGCTATGTCATCCCTTTTCATGCCCCTGTAGCCCCATTTGTGCAAAATATAGATTTAAATGAGACATCAGCTCAGCTGTATGCTCTAATGAGAGATCAGGTCAGATATATGGCCCCACAGCCTAAATTAGAAATCTGAACAGATATATGGTCTCAGTAGCCCCCTTTATTGCTGCTATATGCCCAGAAAAGACATAATCAGGTAGATTATGAGTTATGCGCGTTAGAGGGTTTTTAACGAACGCAACAAAAGTTGTGTTATTTCACCCTCTATAGCGCTGCCATTACAAGTTTTGAAACAGTCGCCTTCTGTGTGTGATATGGTTGCGTTGAGCTCCATACCGCACAAAATACAAGTGCTGTTTTGACGTGATCGTGCACGCTTTCCCTATAGACATGAATAGGGAGAGCGGGTTCAGAAAAACACCTGCGATCACGGAAAAAAAATCTCTGTAACGCAGCCCCATTGATGTCTATAGGGGAAAAAAGTAAAGTTTAAACCTAACACCCTAACAAAAACCCAACGTCTAAACACCCCTAATCTGCTGCCCCCGACATCTACATAATGTTATTAACCCCTAATCTGCCGCTCCCGATATTACCGCCACTATACTAAAGTTATTAACCCCTATTCCCCTGCACCCCAAAATCGGCCACACTATAATAAATCTATTAACCCCTATTCCGCCGCTCCCCGACATCACCGCCACTAAATAAAGTTTTTAGCCCCTAAACCTCTGACCTCCCACATCACTACCACTAAATAAACCTATTAACCCCTAAACCGACAGCCCCCACATCGCAACAACCTAAATTAAACTATTAACCCCTAAACCTAACCCTAACCGTAACCCTAAACCTAACACCCCCTAACTTTAACATAATTAAAATAGAGCTAAATTAAAGTTACAATTATTAACTAAATAATTCCTATTTAAAACTAAATACATATTTACCTGTGAAATAAAAACTAACGCCTAGATTTAGAGTTTTGCGTTAGCCGTCCAAACCAGCGTATAGGGCTCCTAACGCTGGTTTTGGCCGCCCGCTGGTATTTAGAGTTTACTTACCGACACTCAAAAATGTCCTAACGCTGAAATCTCTACCGACAACTCAGACCCAGGAGTTAACATCTACCGACAAAATAAACATCCACGAATCACCCAAACAATATTACACAAAGTACACTTACACTCATACAAACACTACACTATATTTATTTTTCATATTTAATATTTTTCGTCAAAATAGAAAGGATCAAAGTTGCGAGATCTCGGGTGTTAGAAAAAACAACAACTGTGGGGTTTGATATCAGAGCGCCAAACGTAGGCAGGGTCTATGGGCAGATAGTCAAATACCAAAGGTAACAATAAGTTTTGAATAATACGATTTAATACATATGATTAAAAGGTTGATACATATTAAAATATACAACAGTTGTCATGGATCCATGTTACACTTTGAAACAATAAAAATTCACTTTGAAACAATTAATAACAACAAAAATATATTCTAACAAATAATGTTTCTAACGCTTAAAAATCTAATACAGGTAGCCCTCAGTTTACGCCGGGGTTAGGTTCCAGAAGGAATGGTTGTAAATCGAAACCGTTGTAAATTGAAACCCAGTTTATAATGTAAGTCAATGGGAAGTGAGGGAGATAGGTTCCAGGCCCCTCTCAAAATTGGCATAAGTAACACCTAATACATTATTTTTAAAGCTTTGAAATGAAGACTTTAAATGCTAAACAGCATTATAAACCTAATAAAATAATCACACAACACAGAATATATAATTAAACTAAGTTAAATGAACAAAAACATTTGCTAAACAGCATTATAAACCTAATAACATAATCACACAACACAGACTTTACTTGCATTTTTCTGCAAACAGTTCTTTCTATGCATTCAAATCTGGACTGATTTACAGACAGGAAGATATTGTTCCTTTGAAATCTACTCAATAGCTCAGGTCTGGTTAAACTGATTAATTTTAGCTTGCTTGGCTTTGCTGCAACACAAGCGGACAGCTCCACCTACTGGCTATTTTAATAAATGCACTGCTTCTCAATGCTTTTCAATAGCAGTCACATGACTGGAAAAAAAGTTTGTTATTTTGAAACGGTGTAAATTGAACCGTTGTAAAACGAGGGTCACCTGTACATAGAATGCTTGGAGCGTGCTTACACACTCTAATATAAAAACAATGAAATACAATGCACAAGTGGTTATATTTCAGGTTTCTTAAACCGGTTTGAAAGTAAGATGTGGGTGGCTCAGTTTTGAGGTTTTCCCTATGTGTTTAACCAAAAATGTGTTAATCCTAACAAGTGGTAAAAAAATGGTGCAGTGGTGGCTTGATTTAAAAATAAAACGAAATACCTGTGGATTGTTTACAAATCAATTATTGCAAACATCTATTAAAATTGAAACAAATAAAACAACGGCACAACTTAAACTTGGGTTCAATGTGAATTCTGTGCTCAAAAAATGTGATGATTATAAATACCTGAAAAATACAGGTTGACTGGTAAGGAGTATTTTAATTGTGATCACATTCAGAAGCCATCTGCACTATTGTTTGCCTTTTCTTTTTTGGCAGGTAAGGGACAATATTGCACGTTGGAATTATTTGTTTATTTACCGCCCAAGAAGATTTCTGCATAATCTGCAATTGGGATCTACATTGAGATAGACTTGCAAGATTTTTTTTATCCAATTTGAACATTATTTCTGGACTTTTTAGTAATTTATGTTAAACCATCCGTTTTTCATAACACCGCTGTGATATGGTCTCTTTAAACTAATATCTTGAGGCTTTTTAGCCAGTTCATTATATTAGCTCAGCAATTTCTGAGCCCCTTAGATCTGGGTCCCTAGGGTATTTATCCAGAGCCTGGTGTCTAAATTCAAGCCACAATTGTTTTGCCACTATTTAGTGTATTTTTCAGGTATTTATAATCATCACAGTTTTTGAGCACAGAATTCACATTGAACCCAAGATTAAGTTGTGCCGTTGTTTTATTTGTTTCAATTTTAATACGTTTGCAATAATTGATTTGTAAACAATTCACAGGTATTTCGTTTTATTTTTAAATCAAGCCACCACTGCACCATTTTTTTACCACTTGTTAGGATTAACACATTTTTGGTTAAACACATAGGGAAAACCTCAGATCTGAGCCACCCACATCTTACTTCCAAACCGGTTTAAGAAACCTGAAATATAACCACTTGTGCATTGTATTTCATTGTTTTTATATTAGAGTGTGTAAGCACGCTCCAAGCATTCTATGTATTAGATTTTTAAGCGTTAGAAACATTATTTGTTAGAATATATTTAAGTTGTTATTAATTGTTTCAAAGTGAATTTTTATTGTTTCAAAGTGTAACATGGATCCATGACAACTGTTGTATATTTTAATATGTATCAACCTTTTAATCATATGTATTAAATCGTATTATTCAAAACTTATTGTTACCTTTGGTATTTGACTATCTGCCCATAGACCCTGCCTACGTTTGTTTGGCGCTCTGATATCAAACCCCACAATTGAATCTACCCTTTGGCAACTAGGTGCCAATTTATTAGAGCTGGAGGTCTGTTGTATAGTTGGCGCTTAGTTATCATCTTTCATCAGAAAAAAACCCAACACCAATCCATTTTGCCATTGACTTACATTGACAGACGGGAAAAGACACTCATATAGCTACATCTAACTACAAATATTATCACATACATACACTCATCGATACATACAAACAATATACACCACATTACATACACAAAGAAGAATTTGATTACGAATTAAATACGATTTAGCTACTTTTTCACACAAGACCATGACGTCACTCACTTTACGCTCAAAACCAGTCTTGGGTTTTATTTACACACACATTTTTAGCCTCCATTGACTTCTATGGGGAAGACGTGCTCGTGCACACGGCAGACAGATTTCCCTAATGCACCCAAAAAGCGTAGACAAAAAAACTCTAAATACCAGCATTAGAATTCGGATAATAACTCATCTTTTTCTGCGATAGCTCCACTATGACAAATAGATCAAGAAATGGCTATTTCCCTATGGAGTTATGTCTTTTACTTCTGGGAAATTACCAAAAACATTAAATTGTTTGATACTTTTACATTACATCAACTACAAATCACCATCACTAGTAACAAACATTTTCAACAATTACATCACATTTAAACGGACACAAAAATAATTGCAACATTTCAGGATTCACAAACAGTAGACAATGGGAAACACCTCTCATTTACCTTTATTATTGCATTTCATTTATTCAACTCATATGCTTGCAGCAACAGCATATCTACATAGGCTTAACACATGATCATTCATGGATGCACATACATTACTTTTAGCATTCACTCATACATGTGCATTCAAATGATGGTGGAAAAACACATTACATTCTCTCTAGGAATCAGGAAACAGAAAATAGGGATTTTACTGTACCTTCAACATCACCATTCACTCAGAATAAACCATTAGGAATTACGTACAATAAGAACATCATTAGAGCAGATTACAGCTGTCACTTTATGGGAATGAACAACAATGCTAGACCGCTATATAGAAGTCAGCATATGTGGGACACAATCACAATATATACGTATATGTACATAACACGCATCACGCAACCACAAAGCACACATTTATATTTTAATCAGCACACAATAACAATGTAGTCAAATACAACAACACAATGAGGATTTCAGAACTACACAGGCAGGTTGATAATATGATGACGTCATTAGAAGATTCAACCATACACATTACAGCTTTACGACTGTACCGCCCCTTTCAGAACTTTAGCACTCAATACTACAATACAACATATACGTAAACAACAGTTTGGAACATCATTATGGCGACTTTAATGGGACGCGTAATAAATATTGTCAGCTCTAAAATCACTTATATATACAATACTACAGATGACAGACGGAAGATCGTCATTATTATTGCGATTTTATTGGGACGCGTACAATATTGACATCTCGCAAATCACTTATATATACAATACTACAGATTACAGCCGGAAGTTCGGAATTATTAGTGCGATTTTAAAGGGACGCATACAATATTGACATCTCGCCAATCACTTATATATACAATACTACAGATGACAGCCGGAAGTTCTGAATTATTATTGCAATTTTAAAGGGACGCGTACAATATTGACATCTCGCCAATCACTTATATATACAATACTACAGATGACAGCCGGAAGTTCGGAATTATTAGTGCGATTTTAAAGGGACGCGTACAATATTGACATCTCGCTAATCACTTATATATACATTACTAGAGATGTCAGCTGTTACTTTATCGTTTACAAACAATATTGCAGCAACATTGATCGATCACATTCTATGCACATTATACACAACTATGCACTTTCATTCATGTTAGCGTGGACGTGTGCTTTTTACTATAAGATTGCGTTTAATAAGTATTTATTACGCATATGAACAAACATTACAAACATGCACTGTATGTGTGACATTTTACACTTTCACATTGCAATTCATTGGGGGGAAACAAAATTTCAGCAAACACCTAAAAAAAACGCCCACTTTGAAAGCATTCGCGCCGCTCACATACAAACAAGTGAATACAATTAGCAATCATTACAAACTCACTACCATTGGACTAATTGCTCTATAAATCCCCCAAACAACATGGCCAAAGCGTCCATGGTGATCGACATTGTATCAATTCGCTTCTGTGTTTTTGCATACCTTGTTACTCCTTGTGCTGTGTTTGCTCTGCTGTTTGGCTTTGTGCTGCTAAGCTTGGCAAATATGGATGACGATGATCTGGTAGACGCTGCTGGTGGTGCTGTTGCCCGAGTAGTGGTTGATAGAATTAGGCAGCCTCGGCGGCTCCGAGTGAGACAAAGGGCTCGTCTGGTTCGAGGTCCTTGTGTATACAGGGTAAGACCCACCTTGGAAAACATGAGCGACTTCGAGGTTTATGACAAGTATAGGCTCAATCGCGAACAGCTCATTGGCCTTTATGATGTTCTTAGACCTCATCTGGAGCCACGTATACGAATAAGGACTGCTGTCCCTGGCATCACTAAGATGCTAAGTTGTATATACGTCCTGGCCTCCGGGAGTTTTCAATCAGGAGAGATGTACATGCATGGCCTGTCTCAAGGTACATTCTCTGGGGTGTTTGATAACTTTCTGGACGCCATGGTACGTATCAGTAAGCGTTACATAGGATTCCCTCAGAATGATGGTGATTGGAGGCGCCTGAAGAGGGAATTCTTTGCTATTGCTGAATTGCCCAATGCCTTGGGAGCGATTGATTGTACCCACATTGCGCTGCGTGTTCCAGCTGATGACTTGCCCTTCCGAAATTGCAAACATTTCCATAGCCTCAACGTGCAGTATGTTTGTGATGCACGGATGAGGATTATGCAAGTGTGTGCGAATTTCGGCGGGGCTTGTCATGATGCCCGCATCCTCTCTCTGTCGTCCCTGTGGCGGCAGTTTGAGTAAAAACAATTTCCCCCTGGGTATCTCGTTGGTGAGTATTTGTGCACAACATGGTTAATTAGTTAGACAATTGCCACTGTAGTCTTAAACTGTTAGTGTAATGTGCAGCTATAGGAACCATTTCTTTATCTTTCAGCAAATGTATAGTTTTAGCTCTAAACAGATATGTAGCATGTGTTACCTTAAATGTTCAGATAGAGAATGCAATTTAACCATGTCATTGTCTCTTTCCGCAAATGTCTAGTTTTAGCTCTAAACAGATATGTAGCATGTTCTAGATTAAATGGGCAGATCGAGAATGCAATTTAACCATGTCATTGTCTCTTTCCGCAAATGTCTAGTTTTAGCTCTAAACAGATATGTAGCATGTCTTACCTTAAATGGTCAGATCGAGAATGCAATTTCACCAATTTATAAGATTTTAGCAAAGGTCTTGTTTATGCGAAATACGCATATGTAGCATGTCTTACCGTAAATGTTCAGATAGAGAATGCAATTTAACCATGTCATTGTCTCTTTCCGCAAATGTCTAGTTTTAGCTCTAAACAGATATGTAGCATGTTCTAGATTAAATGGGCAGATCGAGAATGCAATTTAACCATGTCATTGTCTCTTTCCGCAAATGTCTAGTTTTAGCTCTAAACAGATATGTAACATGTCTTACCTTAAATGGTCAGATCGAGAATGCAATTTCACCAATTTATAAGATTTTAGCAAAGGTCTTGTTTATGCGAAATACGCATATGTAGCATGTCTTACCTTAAATGTTCATATAGAGAATGCAATTTAACCATGTCATTGTCTCTTTCTGCAAATGTCTAGTTTTATCTCTAAAAAGATATGTAGCATGTTCTAGCTTAAATGGGCAGATAGAGAATACGATTTAAATAGATTATTATTTTTAAATTAAAAAATTTGTTATTGTATTTTCGTGTACACCAAAAAAAAAATTAATATAATTTTTTTGGATTATAAAATTTTCCTTTTGTTCTGTTCATAATTTATAGGTGATTCTGGTTACATGAGCCGGCCTTGGCTCATTACGCCGTTACGTAACCCTACTGATGAGGCTCAGGAGCGCTACAATAGGGCGCATAAGAGGACTAGGGCTGTGGTCAAGAGGATGTTTGGGCTCCTCAAAATGAGATTCAGATGCCTTGACAGGTCGGGAGGAGCCCTCCAGTACAGCCCTCAGAAGGTGGCGAAGATCGTTATAGCCTGCAGCGTCCTGCATAATATTGCAAAGCGGGCTGGGATGCTGCAGGCCGTCCAGGTGCCCCGACGCCTCCTCCAAGATGAGGAGGACGAGCCTGTTCTAGAGGGGCCATTCCGGGACAAGGGGCTCAATGTCAGAGCAGACATCATCAACCGCCATTTCAGACGGTAAATAATAGAAGTTAGATTGGAGTATTGCCAATATATGTGAATTCTAGGGAAATGACAAGTAGAGATTTGTGCAAACATGTTAGGATTGTTCATCAAATGATAACAATTTTTACATTTATTAATATAGGTGATGCTCTGGTCATTGGGTCCTGTAACGAGTCTTAGCCACCTGGTTTTTAAAGACAACATCAGCTGGTAAGTATAAATGTATGGACTGTGGCTGTAAGGAATTTTGAAGAAAAAAAAAAATATGGCATACATTTTTAAAATTAGTATTTAGTTTACACATTACTTAAATTTGGATACTCAGAAAGGTATCCTCTAGCATGACTATGGTTCAAAGTCACACATTAGAGGTTAGGTCTGCTCAATATGACTCATCTTCACACTTGATTGATAGAACAGTACACAAGATGCTACACACGCTTAGTAAGCTAGTGACAGAAATCGTTTCCGAAATGGGGGTGGGGTGGGAGAGGGGTGCAGAACTGATTCACACACTTGTATTAATATATTTATTCACACTTTTTCTCCCATTAGGGAGATGACTTCATCTAAAGACTGAAAGTGAAGAATTCCAAGACTGAAAGTGAAGAATTCCAAGACTGAAAGTGAAGAATTCCCAGACTGAAAGAGAAGAATTCCAAGATTGAAAGTGAAGAATCCAAGATTGAAAGTGAAGAATACCAATGGGATCATGTCTGGCATTGTCTTTCAAATGTGCTGACCTGGAAAACCATACAAAGACACGTTCACATGGTAAGTGGCAACAATTTGATGGTTTAAGGCTGTGGAGGCATCATATTGGAGACACTTAGATAATTTTTTTATTTTTAGATGGTATTTCACAATCCTCTATTTTGGAAAGGATGAATAAGACACCTATTGAAGATAAACTGTTATTTTCAAGAGAATTGACTTTCAAAGACCATGCCATGCATAATCCAGGTTGGTTTGCCCAATGCATGCTAGTTAAGAATCACAGGAGGAAGAATGTTAAAAATTAGGAAAACATACATGTCCTATATTAGAATATTTGTAGCTTACATACATTAACCCTACTTTGTGATACAGAAGAATCCAATTCTGAACAATCAGACAAAGGAATACATATTATAGTTGATATCGAGGTATTTGAATGGACATGAAATATTACATTTATGTTCAGCATACATATATATTTTTAGTAAAAATGTTATATGCATTATTTGGTATAATTGTAAATGCTGATATTTAAATGTAATATTGATTACACAATATAATGGTATTTTAAATGATGGATAGGTATATGGGTTTTTTTTTTGGATAATAAAAAATATCTTTATAAATATTTTTAAAAAGTTACAGCAGAGACACAAGATGATTTTAAAGTTATTGGATTTAATATTTTAAGACGTGTGTATGAAATAACTAATGGGTTTTTTTTTCGTTTTTTTTTCAGAGTTTCATCTGTGATGAATTACACTTGTTCGATTTATTTTTGTGATAAAAAAACAAAAACAAATATTGACAATAAATATTTTGTAATACTAAACATTTTTTTACATTTTTTATTAAAGAACATCTTTTTAACAAACAGATTAGAATAAATATATACAGCTAATCTTTTTTTTTTTTTTTAAAAAAGCCTCCCATGACTGGTAGTTGTCTATTTGACAAGCACATGCATGTTATAAAATTAGGCCTCATGTATTGAATTATTTTTCGAAAATCCACTTATTCAGAGAATGTTAAAGTCAAGTAGCTTTTAAAAATTAATTTGGGAGTGAAATCCATAGATGCTTTTATCGGGTAATTTATGGATGGTAAAATGTAAAAATATTTATGAGGATATGTAGTCAGAATTAGACATAACAAAATTTTTTTTCAATTTAAGAAGGGGAATTGGTTAACTTACATTAAAGTGACAGTGTAGTTGAATGTTAATTTTTTTAAGAGAAGGTCTTGTATCTTCCTTAGGTATATAAAAAAAAAATCTAATCAAGATAATATTTTTTTATTTTGAAAATGGTAAGTCAGTTAATTTCCTATTTAGCACAAGCTAGTTATTGTATGCCATATTGATAACTTTTCGGTTCTAGTGGAGTCATTTGAAGGCTCATTTACCTAGAGCTAGTCTGTAATATAATTTTTAAAAATTATTCATCTTACATTTTTTTTAGATATCACATATCTATATGTATTTTCATTACCCTTTAGTTTATTAATACAATGTTAAATCAACATATTCCTAATGGTTTGGTCCTTAAAGGTACATTTGAAAAATATATTGGTTATTGAATTTGAACCAATACTAATTAATTTTAAATTTTTAATGTACTATTATCTAATTACATTCAGTCTTTAAATATCCTTTGATAAATAAATATCAATGCACATGTCTTCAATAATGACATAAGGCATCTAGGTTTAACCAACAATCTGCATCAAAAGAGCCTATCTAGCTATGCTTTTCATCCAATAATATAAATGTTAAAAAGCTACTGAGAGAATAAAACTAAATATGAAGTTGTTTTACTATTTTATTATCCATCAAAATCAGTAAAGAACATATAGCTTAAAGGGATATGAAACCCAAAATCTTTCTTTCATGATTTAGAAAGAACATGCAATTTTAATCAACTTTCTAATTTCCCTCTATTATCAAATTATCTTCATTCTCTTGATATTCTTTGCTGAAAAGCATATCTAGATAGGCTCATTAGCTGTTGATTGTTGGCTGGACATAGATGCCTCATGTGATTGGCCCACCCATGTGCATTGCTATTTCTTTAACAAAGGATATCTAAAGAATGATGCAAAGTGGATAATAGAAGAAAATTTTAATGTTGTTTGAAATTGTATCCTCTATCTGAATCAAGAAAGAAATATTTTGTGTTTAATGTCCTTTGAAGCTGAAGACGGCTAAATACAGCCATTAGAATATATTTCATTCACAGTGGTGAAAATAATACAGAAGGTAAAATTAATATGCTTTAGTCACATGTTAGATTAAGTTTGAGAAAGGGAGGTGCATAGGTTTATGATCTTTCAAGCATTATTGTGAAATGTCTCCTTAAAGGGACATGAACACAAAATATCCATTTGCGATTTAAAGAGGGTCTTGAACTTCTATTATCTCATTATCTTGACATACTTTTCTTGAAAAGCATATCGAGATAGGCTCAGTAGATGAAGATTGGTGGATGCACAGAGATGACGTATGTGATTGGCTCAACCATGTGCATTGAAATTTCTTCTGTTAAGGATATCTAAATCAAAATAAAAATTTAGTTACATTTTAAAGTATAAACATTTATTCTCTCTACGGATCATTTGAATAAAATATTTTGTTGAAATGTCTCTTTAAAAATAAAGACGCCATTGCACAATAACATAAGTGAGCAGTTCAGACACATACAAGCTCGAGGTTTATTTACTAATAACAAACAAACGTGTATTTTAACATTTATAAACAGATTATCCATGTTACGGACATTAGAACCAGAAATTACACATTTCAGAAATGTTGTGTGGGAAACGTATCTTGCAACACGGGATTTGCATCTTTAAATATTCTAGTCTAATGTCACCCAATAGCACACAATCGATGTGCATTCTAAATACATTTAATAGAGCAATGTCAATACTTCACAATAAGTCACAAATTCGATGTAATGAACAATAAATACATACAATGTAAAATTGGTATTAATAAAACGTATTTGTATTAAAGAAACAAAACAATATTAAACATAGAAATGTATACAACATTTAATAATGTGAGCGTATTTTATTTTAGAAAATTAAAACATTAATATTTAATGGATTACGTATATTAAATCTGCGTCACACATATCCGCATGACAGGCCCATGAGTTACAAATAAGTCTACATGAAAAATGAAGTAACAGCACCACCAGGAGGTATGTGTATGGAAGTTACTAAGATATGAAACATTAAGGAACGGCCAATCAGCGTTCATCACACAAACACAACTTGAGTCAGGATGGTCTCACAGACATTATAACAATATTTAAAAGTTTTATCCAATCAGATGTACAGATACCATGTCCCATGGTGCATCTCATGTTTACTTCACCATATAAAAGTCCATTACACGTTGCCATCTTTGTCAGTTCTCTAATGCCTGCTGGTATATAATTATAATATTTTCTCTCTCTCTATATATATATATATATATACACACATCTCGGCAGGCATGACACCTCCCAGGTTCACCAAGCAGGAGAGTTCTGCACTTGTCCATGTCGTACAGGACTTTTATCCACAGCTGTTTGGGAACAAGAGGAGGTCGACAGATGCGCATGTTAAGAAGGCCCTCTGGGCGGCTATCACCAATGCGGTTCAATTGGTGTTGGGAGTCCAGAGGAGCCAGGATCAGATCATGCGGAGATTCGGAGATATGAGGTTGCGATTGTCCAAAAAAGTCGACCTCATAAGGGAGTGGGTACAAGCCCGTAAAAGAGGGGGCAAAAAAAATAAGCCCCCGCGGAAACTCTACCTACTCCCTTATGAGGTGACTTTATGCGAGCTCCTCAGTCTCCGGGTCCCCAAAAGATTTAGATCCTCTCCATCCTCGGCCTCCTCTTCTTCCCTCCCAGCTGCTGGATCTGAAAGTCCTGACCCGGGGGCCAGTTCAGCTGCTTCTCCGTCCGGTGGCCTGGGAGGAGCGGACAGAGAATCTGAACTAGGTAACTATCCAACTTCATATAATATATTAATATTTGATTATACTTTTAAGAAATGTGAATATAGTCAGATATTCAACCTATATAGATTTCACAACATACGCTACATATGATGTTTAGATATCTGAATTTAGATTTGTCACACATGAAATAGGAATGATGTTTCTTGCGCTCTACAGAATATGCATCACAGAGCGAAAAGGGAATTGCGCATCCGTGAAATCACTATCATCCGCCATTTCATACATTAACTATCGACGCCATGGTACGTATCAGTAAGCGTTACATAGGATTCCCTCAGAATGATGGTGATTGGAGGCGCCTGAAGAGGGAATTCTTTTCTATTGCTGAATTGCCCAATGCCTTGGGAGCGATTGATTGTACCCACATTGCGCTGCGTGTTCCAGCTGATGACTTGCCCTTCCGAAATTGCAAACATTTCCATAGCCTCAACGTGCAGTATGTTTGTGATGCACGGATGAGGATTATGCAAGTGTGTGCGAATTTCGGCGGGGCTTGTCATGATGCCCGCATCCTCTCTCTGTCGTCCCTGTGGCGGCAGTTTGAGTAAAAACAATTTCCCCCTGGGTATCTCGTTGGTGAGTATTTGTGCACAACATGGTTAATTAGTTAGACAATTGCCACTGTAGTCTTAAACTGTTAGTGTAATGTGCAGCTATAGGAACCATTTCTTTATCTTTCAGCAAATGTATAGTTTTAGCTCTAAACAGATATGTAGCATGTGTTACCTTAAATGTTCAGATAGAGAATGCAATTTAACCATGTCATTGTCTCTTTCCGCAAATGTCTAGTTTTAGCTCTAAACAGATATGTAGCATGTTCTAGATTAAATGGGCAGATCGAGAATGCAATTTAACCATGTCATTGTCTCTTTCCGCAAATGTCTAGTTTTAGCTCTAAACAGATATGTAGCATGTCTTACCTTAAATGGTCAGATCGAGAATGCAATTTCACCAATTTATAAGATTTTAGCAAAGGTCTTGTTTATGCGAAATACGCATATGTAGCATGTCTTACCATAAATGTTCAGATAGAGAATGCAATTTAACCATGTCATTGTCTCTTTCCGCAAATGTCTAGTTTTAGCTCTAAACAGATATGTAGCATGTTCTAGATTAAATGGGCAGATCGAGAATGCAATTTAACCATGTCATTGTCTCTTTCCGCAAATGTCTAGTTTTAGCTCTAAACAGATATGTAACATGTCTTACCTTAAATGGTCAGATCGAGAATGCAATTTCACCAATTTATAAGATTTTAGCAAAGGTCTTGTTTATGCGAAATACGCATATGTAGCATGTCTTACCTTAAATGTTCATATAGAGAATGCAATTTAACCATGTCATTGTCTCTTTCTGCAAATGTCTAGTTTTATCTCTAAAAAGATATGTAGCATGTTCTAGCTTAAATGGGCAGATAGAGAATACGATTTAAATAGATTATTATTTTTAAATTAAAAAATTTGTTATTGTATTTTCGTGTACACCAAAAAAAAAATTAATATAATTTTTTTGGATTATAAAATTTTCCTTTTGTTCTGTTCATAATTTATAGGTGATTCTGGTTACATGAGCCGGCCTTGGCTCATTACGCCGTTACGTAACCCTACTGATGAGGCTCAGGAGCGCTACAATAGGGCGCATAAGAGGACTAGGGCTGTGGTCAAGAGGATGTTTGGGCTCCTCAAAATGAGATTCAGATGCCTTGACAGGTCGGGAGGAGCCCTCCAGTACAGCCCTCAGAAGGTGGCGAAGATCGTTATAGCCTGCAGCGTCCTGCATAATATTGCAAAGCGGGCTGGGATGCTGCAGGCCGTCCAGGTGCCCCGACGCCTCCTCCAAGATGAGGAGGACGAGCCTGTTCTAGAGGGGCCATTCCGGGACAAGGGGCTCAATGTCAGAGCAGACATCATCAACCGCCATTTCAGACGGTAAATAATAGAAGTTAGATTGGAGTATTGCCAATATATGTGAATTCTAGGGAAATGACAAGTAGAGATTTGTGCAAACATGTTAGGATTGTTCATCAAATGATAACAATTTTTACATTTATTAATATAGGTGATGCTCTGGTCATTGGGTCCTGTAACGAGTCTTAGCCACCTGGTTTTTAAAGACAACATCAGCTGGTAAGTATAAATGTATGGACTGTGGCTGTAAGGAATTTTGAAGAAAAAAAAAAATATGGCATACATTTTTAAAATTAGTATTTAGTTTACACATTACTTAAATTTGGATACTCAGAAAGGTATCCTCTAGCATGACTATGGTTCAAAGTCACACATTAGAGGTTAGGTCTGCTCAATATGACTCATCTTCACACTTGATTGATAGAACAGTACACAAGATGCTACACACGCTTAGTAAGCTAGTGACAGAAATCGTTTCCGAAATGGGGGTGGGGTGGGAGAGGGGTGCAGAACTGATTCACACACTTGTATTAATATATTTATTCACACTTTTTCTCCCATTAGGGAGATGACTTCATCTAAAGACTGAAAGTGAAGAATTCCAAGACTGAAAGTGAAGAATTCCAAGACTGAAAGTGAAGAATTCCCAGACTGAAAGAGAAGAATTCCAAGATTGAAAGTGAAGAATCCAAGATTGAAAGTGAAGAATACCAATGGGATCATGTCTGGCATTGTCTTTCAAATGTGCTGACCTGGAAAACCATACAAAGACACGTTCACATGGTAAGTGGCAACAATTTGATGGTTTAAGGCTGTGGAGGCATCCTATTGGAGACACTTAGATATTTTTTTTATTTTTAGATGGTATTTCACAATCCTCTATTTTGGAAAGGATGAATAAGACACCTATTGAAGATAAACTGTTATTTTCAAGAGAATTGACTTTCAAAGACCATGCCATGCATAATCCAGGTTGGTTTGCCCAATGCATGCTAGTTAAGAATCACAGGAGGAAGAATGTTAAAAATTAGGAAAACATACATGTCCTATATTAGAATATTTGTAGCTTACATACATTAACCCTACTTTGTGATACAGAAGAATCCAATTCTGAACAATCAGACAAAGGAATACATATTATAGTTGATATCGAGGTATTTGAATGGACATGAAATATTACATTTATGTTCAGCATACATATATATTTTTAGTAAAAATGTTATATGCATTATTTGGTATAATTGTAAATGCTGATATTTAAATGTAATATTGATTACACAATATAATGGTATTTTAAATGATGGATAGGTATATGTTTTTTTTTTTTGGATAATAAAAAATATCTTTATAAATATTTTTAAAAAGTTACAGCAGAGACACAAGATGATTTTAAAGTTATTGGATTTAATATTTTAAGACGTGTGTATGAAATAACTAATGGGTTTTTTTTTCGTTTTTTTTTCAGAGTTTCATCTGTGATGAATTACACTTGTTCGATTTATTTTTGTGATAAAAAAACAAAAACAAATATTGACAATAAATATTTTGTAATACTAAACATTTTTTTACATTTTTTATTAAAGAACATCTTTTTAACAAACAGATTAGAATAAATATATACAGCTAATCTTTTTTTTTTTTTAAAAAAAAGCCTCCCATGACTGGTAGTTGTCTTTTTGACAAGCACATGCATGTTATAAAATTAGGCCTCATGTATTGAATTATTTTTCGAAAATCCACTTATTCAGAGAATGTTAAAGTCAAGTAGCTTTTAAAAATTAATTTGGGAGTGAAATCCATAGATGCTTTTATCGGGTAATTTATGGATGGTAAAATGTAAAAATATTTATGAGGATATGTAGTCAGAATTAGACATAACAATTTTTTTTTTCAATTTAAGAAGGGGAATTGGTTAACTTACATTAAAGTGACAGTGTAGTTGAATGTTAATTTTTTTAAGAGAAGGTCTTGTATCTTCCTTAGGTATATAAAAAAAAAATCTAATCAAGATAATATTTTTTTATTTTGAAAATGGTAAGTCAGTTAATTTCCTATTTAGCACAAGCTAGTTATTGTATGCCATATTGATAACTTTTCGGTTCTAGTGGAGTCATTTGAAGGCTTATTTACCTAGAGCTAGTTTGTAATATAATTTTTAAAAATTATTCATCTTACATTTTTTTTAGATATCACATATCTATATGTATTTTCATTACCCTTTAGTTTATTAATACAATGTTAAATCAACATATTCCTAATGGTTTGGTCCTTAAAGGTACATTTGAAAAATATATTGGTTATTGAATTTGAACCAATACTAATTAATTTTAAATTTTTAATGTACTATTATCTAATTACATTCAGTCTTTAAATATCCTTTGATAAATAAATATCAATGCACATGTCTTCAATAATGACATAAGGCATCTAGGTTTAACCAACAATCTGCATCAAAAGAGCCTATCTAGCTATGCTTTTCATCCAATAATATAAATGTTAAAAAGCTACTGAGAGAATAAAACTAAATATGAAGTTGTTTTACTATTTTATTATCCATCAAAATCAGTAAAGAACATATAGCTTAAAGGGATATGAAACCCAAAATCTTTCTTTCATGATTTAGAAAGAACATGCAATTTTAATCAACTTTCTAATTTCCCTCTATTATCAAATTATCTTCATTCTCTTGATATTCTTTGCTGAAAAGCATATCTAGATAGGCTCATTAGCTGTTGATTGTTGGCTGGACATAGATGCCTCATGTGATTGGCCCACCCATGTGCATTGCTATTTCTTTAACAAAGGATATCTAAAGAATGATGCAAAGTGGATAATAGAAGAAAATTTTAATGTTGTTTGAAATTGTATCCTCTATCTGAATCAAGAAAGAAATATTTTGTGTTTAATGTCCTTTGAAGCTGAAGACGGCTAAATACAGCCATTAGAATATATTTCATTCACAGTGGTGAAAATAATACAAAAGGTAAAATTAATATGCTTTAGTCACATGTTAGATTAAGTTTGAGAAAGGGAGGTGCATAGGTTTATGATCTTTCAAGCATTATTGTGAAATGTCTCCTTAAAGGGACATGAACACAAAATATCCATTTGCGATTTAAAGAGGGTCTTGAACTTCTATTATCTCATTATCTTGACATACTTTTCTTGAAAAGCATATCGAGATAGGCTCAGTAGATGAAGATTGGTGGATGCACAGAGATGACGTATGTGATTGGCTCAACCATGTGCATTGAAATTTCTTCTGTTAAGGATATCTAAATCAAAATAAAAATTTAGTTACATTTTAAAGTATAAACATTTATTCTCTCTACGGATCATTTGAATAAAATATTTTGTTGAAATGTCTCTTTAAAAATAAAGACGCCATTGCACAATAACATATGTGAGCAGTTCAGACACATACAAGCTCGAGGTTTATTTACTAATAACAAACAAACGTGTATTTTAACATTTATAAACAGATTATCCATGTTACGGACATTAGAACCAGAAATTACACATTTCAGAAATGTTGTGTGGGAAACGTATCTTGCAACACGGGATTTGCATCTTTAAATATTCTAGTCTAATGTCACCCAATAGCACACAATCGATGTGCATTCTAAATACATTTAATAGAGCAATGTCAATACTTCACAATAAGTCACAAATTCGATGTAATGAACAATAAATACATACAATGTAAAATTGGTATTAATAAAACGTATTTGTATTAAAGAAACAAAACAATATTAAACATAGAAATGTATACAACATTTAATAATGTGAGCGTATTTTATTTTAGAAAATTAAAACATTAATATTTAATGGATTACGTATATTAAATCTGCGTCACACATATCCGCATGACAGGCCCATGAGTTACAAATAAGTCTACATGAAAAATGAAGTAACAGCACCACCAGGAGGTATGTGTATGGAAGTTACTAAGATATGAAACATTAAGGAACGGCCAATCAGCGTTCATCACACAAACACAACTTGAGTCAGGATGGTCTCACAGACATTATAACAATATTTAAAAGTTTTATCCAATCAGATGTACAGATACCATGTCCCATGGTGCATCTCATGTTTACTTCACCATATAAAAGTCCATTACACGTTGCCATCTTTGTCAGTTCTCTAATGCCTGCTGGTATATAATTATAATATTTTCTCTCTCTCTCTATATATATATATATATATACACACATCTCGGCAGGCATGACACCTCCCAGGTTCACCAAGCAGGAGAGTTCTGCACTTGTCCATGTCGTACAGGACTTTTATCCACAGCTGTTTGGGAACAAGAGGAGGTCGACAGATGCGCATGTTAAGAAGGCCCTCTGGGCGGCTATCACCAATGCGGTTCAATTGGTGTTGGGAGTCCAGAGGAGCCAGGATCAGATCATGCGGAGATTCGGAGATATGAGGTTGCGATTGTCCAAAAAAGTCGACCTCATAAGGGAGTGGGTACAAGCCCGTAAAAGAGGGGGCAAAAAAAATAAGCCCCCGCGGAAACTCTACCTACTCCCTTATGAGGTGACTTTATGCGAGCTCCTCAGTCTCCGGGTCCCCAAAAGATTTAGATCCTCTCCATCCTCGGCCTCCTCTTCTTCCCTCCCAGCTGCTGGATCTGAAAGTCCTGACCCGGGGGCCAGTTCAGCTGCTTCTCCGTCCGGTGGCCTGGGAGGAGCGGACAGAGAATCTGAACTAGGTAACTATCCAACTTCATATAATATATTAATATTTGATTATACTTTTAAGAAATGTGAATATAGTCAGATATTCAACCTATATAGATTTCACAACATACGCTACATATGATGTTTAGATATCTGAATTTAGATTTGTCATACATGAAATAGGAATGATGTTTCTTGCGCTCTACAGAATATGCATCACAGAGCGAAAAGGGAATTGCGCATCCGTGAAATCACTATCATCCGCCATTTCATACATTAACTATCGAATCCTAAGACAGTTAGAAATATTCTTTGTTATTGTTCAATATGAACAAATATACGATTTGCATCTCGTAATACACCCAATTGCAAATATATTTGAAGTCTTTATGAAATGATACTCATCACACTACTCTATCAAGATTTATTTCACAGATGCGTAATTCCGCTTGGAATCATTGCACAATGATCACAAAAAATAGAATTGCGCACACACGTGAACATGTGTTTGCTGTAACTGGCATCGCTTTACACATGTTGGTCAAATCACAGATACATAATTCCGCTTGGAATCATTGCGCAATGATCACGAAAAATAGAATTGCGCACACACGTGAACATGTGTTTGCTGTAACTGGCATCGCTTTATACATGTTGGTCAAATGTAAATGTTAATTATTATATATGTGAAGAATACAGTATTCTTATTTTCAATTTTATACATTATAAAAAATATACTATCAAAATAAAAATAAACAATGAACTGTGTCCATCAATTGATGAGAATGAAATAACACAACAAATGAATTAAAGCTACAGTCAACAACATAACAGATTGAAAATAAGAGTACAGGATATATTTATGATAACATTAATTGAGGAAACAATTAACTCATGTGAATAAAAATAGATTATTAGTTTGTCAGTGAATTTGTAAAAAATAAAAGGTTTTCAACATGGCCTGATTTGTATTAATGATATCCAATCCTCATTTAATATTTTACAGATCTGGATGTTGGTGCTGGAACCTCAAGCCAGGGCTTGTCACAGTATGGTATGTCTCATTTTAATTAACATTTGTCTTAGAAACATGGACAGAACATTACAGAATACATCCACATTGATCGATATTTACATGGATCCTCAAATTCAATTTTTACAATATTTAAAAATAAGAAACCAAAAACTTATATTGTAATACAAATCTGAAATTTGGACTATTTGAAGATATCCCTTCTATTCTTGATATCTTCATTTTTACTGTAAGATTCTTTTAATGGCCAATTTATATTCTTCCCCTGTGTATTGCTTGATATTATTGGGATACATTTTGACCACATTCACACATTTTTGCATATGTTTCGAATTTTAAAATATACATTACATATTTTTTATTTTTCAAGTCATTTAAGGGACATGACAAATACATTTTACATTGAATGATTTAGACACGTGATTTTCTGTTTTTATAAACATTTGATTAGCTAAATTGGTTCAGTCTATTGTTTTCGTTATTCTAAAAACATATCTAGGTCGGTTTAGGTTAAGCAATGCATTACTGGGATTAACCGGCTGTTTTTTTATGCTGAAATTGGCCTATTTTCATATGTTCAAATCATGTGTTCAGATAACAGTAGTACATAGTTGCTTCTTTCAAAAAAGATTATAACACAATGAAGCTAAAAAGTCCAAAATAAGTCTATTATCAATTATTTCAAAATCACATGCTTGATTTTAATGCAAAAAGTATCCAATTACACATTTGGAGCTTCATGTCCCTTTAAGAGAGGATAATTAAAGATTCTTGAGGATATCCTTAACTAACATATTAGATTGTAATTGCATGCTCCATCCCATTCATTACATCAACATATGGACTAGAGAATTCATTAACAGCGACATTGTCAAATCAATATATTTTTATATTAAAGGGACACTGAGCAAAAATTATTACTGTTGTCATTCAGATAGAGCATGCAATATTAATCAACTTTATAATTGACTCCTAGAATCATATTTTCAATATTCTCTTGATAAATGTTTTTTAAAATCAAGAATGTAAGTTTATCTGCAGCTCCATTTTTGTTGACCAACCTGGGTTGTTCTTGATGATTGGTGGACACCTTCTACGAACAATATTTATTGATAACAAAAATTGCTTATCTGCCTTTAAGATTAAAATGTTGAAAAATTAATAGTATAATAGGAGTCAATGTCAAATAATTTTTAACAGTTTGAAAAGTGAAATCACTGATTGTAAAAATTGATGTCAGTGTCCCTTTAATAAACAATAGATTAATTCATCCTTACATTCTTTGGATTTTTAAAATCAAGAATGTAAGTTTATCTGCAGCTCCATTTTTGTTGACCAACCTGGGTTGTTCTTGATGATTGGTGGACACCTTCAACGAACAATATTTATTGATAACAAAAATTGCTTATCTGCCTTTAAGATTAAAATGTTGAAAAATTAATAGTATAATAGGAGTCAATGTCAAATAATTTTTAACAGTTTGAAAAGTGAAATCACTGATTGTAAAAATTGATGTCAGTGTCCCTTTAATAAACAATAGATTAATTCATCCTTACATTCTTTGGATTAAACAATATTGATATATAATTCACATATTCACTGTTGGAGTTACTTTATAGATATGAGCATACTCTAACAGCACCATGATTACATATTTATAAAAATCAATTCTGTTTGTTATTGTGATCAATATGGCCTAGATTTAGAGTTTGGCGGTAGCCGTGAAAACCAGCGTTAGAGGCTCCTAACGCTGGTTTTAGGCTACCGCCGGTATTTGGAGTCAGTCAGGAAAGGGTCTAAGGCTCACTTTTCAGCCGCGACTTTTCCATACCGCAGATCCCCTTACGTCAATTGCGTATCCTATCTTTGAATGGGATCTTTCTAACTCCGGTATTTAGAGTCGTGGCTGAAGTGAGCATTAGAAATCTAACGACAAAACTCCAGCCGCAGAAAAAAGTCAGTAGTTAAGAGCTTTCTGGGCTAACACCTGTTTATAAAGCTCTTAACTACTGTGCTCTAAAGTACACTAACACCCATAAACTACCTATGTACCCCTAAACCGAGGTCCCCCCACATCGCCGCCACTCGATTAAATTTTTTTAACCCCTAATCTGCCGACCGCCACCTACGTTATCCTTATGTACCCCTAATCTGCTGCCCCTAACACCGCCGACCCCTATATTATATTTATTAGCCCCTAATCTGCCCCCCTCAACGTCGCCTCCACCTGCCTACACTTATTAACCCCTAATCTGCCAAGCGGATCTCACCGCTACTATAATAAAGTTATTAACCCCTAATCCGCCTCACTCCCGCCTCAATAACCCTATAATAAATAGTATTAACCCCTAATCTGCCCTCCCTAACATCGCCGACACCTAACTTCAAGTATTAACCCCTAATCTGCCGACTGGAGCTCACCGCTATTCTAATAAATGGATTAACCCCTAAAGCTAAGTCTAACCCTAACACTAACACCCCCCTAAATTAAATATAATTTAAATCTAACGAAATAAATTAACTCTTATTAAATAAATTATTCCTATTTAAAGCTAAATACTTACCTGTAAAATAAACCCTAATATAGCTACAATATAAATTATAATTATATTATAGCTATTTTAGGATTTATATTTATTTTACAGGTAACTTTGTATTTATTTTAACCAGGTACAATAGCTATTAAATAGTTAAGAACTATTTAATAGCTAAAATAGTTAAAATAATTACAAAATTACCTGTAAAATAAATCCTAACCTAAGTTACAATTAAACCTAACACTAGACTATCAATAAATTAATTAAATAGAATACCTACAATTATCTACAATTAAACCTAACACTACACTATCAATAAATTAATTAAATACAATTCCTACAAATAAATACAATTAAATAAACTAACTAAAGTACAAAAAATAAAAAAGAACTAAGTTACAAAAAATAAAAAAACATTTACAAACATTAGAAAAATATTACAACAATTTTAAACTAATTACACCTACTCTAAGCCCCCTAATAAAATAACAAAGCCCCCCAAAATAAAAAAAAATGCCCTACCCTATTCTAAATTACAAAAGTTCAAAGCTATTTTACCTTACCAGCCCTGAACAGGGCCCTTTGCGGGGCATGCCCCAAGAAATTCAGCTCTTTTGCCTGTAAAAAAACACATACAATACCCCCCCCCAACATTACAACCCACCACCCACATACCCCTAATCTAACCCAAACCCCCCTTAAATAAACCTAACACTAAGCCCCTGAAGATCTTCCTACCTTATCTTCACCTCGCCGGGTATCACACCGATCGGTCCTGGCTCCAAAATCTTCATCCAACCCAAGCGGGGGCTAGACATCCATCATCCGACGGCTGAAGAAGTCCAGAAGAGGGTCCAAAGTCTTCATCCTATCCGGGAAGAAGAGTAGATCCGGACCGGCAACCATCTTCTTCCAAGCGGCATCTTCAATCTTCATCCGATGAGGACCGGCTCCATCGTAAAGACCTCCATCGCGGACCCATCTTCTTCCGACGACGTCCAACTGAAGAATGACGGTTCCTTTAAGGGACGTCATCCAAGATGGCGTCCCTCGAATTACGATTGGCTGATAGCATTCTATCAGCCAATCGGAATTAAGGTAGGAAAATTCTGATTGGCTGATGGAATCAGCCAATCAGAATCAAGTTCAATCCGATTGGCTGATCCGATCAGCCAATCAGATTGAGCTCGCATTCTATTGGCTGTTCCGATCAGCCAATAGAATGCGAGCTCAATCTGATTGGCTGATGTCTAATATAGTCAGATTTGATGTCTAATATAGTCAAAAATTAAACATGTTAAATACATCATTTTATTCATAATCCCCTTGATTCAATCATGCATTTTTTATTCTAATGACTGCTCTATTCTTCACATTTCAAAGTTGATTATTCTTATAAATCGATACAGATGTGATTTAGTGATGTCCAAACTGTGTTCACTAATATATATCTATATCATTCATAGAGAGAGTTGTTGTGGGGAGCCCAGAGGGATCCAGCACTGACACTGATCTGCCTTTGCAGTCTTCTGGTAAGTCCATTGACTCATTTATATGTCATTGAAGGTGTATTAGAAATCAATATTATGATCATGATTCTGATGAAGCATTACATTTGAATCAAACCTATAATTTACTCCTCTGATTATATATCAATTTTATTATAATTTTGAAAGATTAAGATCTCAAAGCTTCTTAGTCTACACCTTTGTTATTCAGAAGATGGATAGCATATGTTTGTTTATATTTTCAATTTTGACAACAATCATCAAGTGATACACACATGAGAACTCTTAAATGTTCAATGTACTCTGCTTTTATGATTTCTAAAATAATACAGACAATAAATAGAAAATATGAATCATTGAGAATAACAAATCTAATCTCATTTGTATGCTCCATCAAAATGATGTAAATCATAACTTTGGGTGTGTATATCTTTAATGCAACATTGATGTGTGTCTTTGAGCAACAGTAACATATGTTATAATTTCTGATCTTAACGTGTACACAAAATGTTATGTTTTACAGAGATTGATTTAACATGTGGGACAGAGGAGGAAGAGGCTCCCTTGGAGTCTGATGGTATGTGAAATATATCTAACATGTATCCAACATGTTTTTTTCTTTAAAAAAAAAATTATTGAAGAAAATAAAAGTCTACAGCTTTTGCACTTTAAAAAGGAATATTCTTTTTCTTTTAGAATACACTACTGCCCCCTTTCTATATCAGGCAGCATGAACATATGCTTTGATTATTCTTTCATTTTTGTCTGATTTGTAATTCATGCCATCATGATGTCACATGCATATTCCAGGCCAAAACAAAATAATCATTTTCGAATTGTACAGACAGTCATTGCTATTCATCTGAGTGCCTATATGCATACCATATCCTTATGTCATCATTGTTTAGAAATTCAAACACACTTCTAAGTATATTGAAAACATAACCAAGTTGAAATGCCTTGATTTGATTTCATGATGTATGAGATGTTAATATATTTTTATTATATATTTCAGATGGATCCTCTACTTCTGGGCATCATTTGTCCGCCCCTGCCCAGTCCCCTGCCCCTTCACAGGCCCCTGCATCTTCCCAGGCCCCTGCCCCTTCCCAGGCCCATGCCCAGGCCCCTTCCCAGGCCCCTGCCCAGGCCCCTCCACAGGCCCAAGACCCTCCCGGCCCTTCCCATTTTTCCTGTCCCTCCCAAAAAACGCCCCTTAGCCCCCCTTCGCCGCTCTCCCCGTATTTTGGCCCATACAGCTACCCCACCTGCCCAGCCCCCAACTCACCACTCCCCAGCTGTACGGGCTACCCCAGAGTGGCAGCCCATCCCTCCCCAACCCAATCCCATCCCTTCCCCCTGTCTCAACCTTCATTGTCCTGGGTGTCGGATTGTCCTTCCCAGGCACAGCTGTAAGTATCATTCAAAATCAACATTATAAGATATTTAAAGGTAGACTGAAGGCAAATTGTTTCTATTGTGATTCAAATAGAGCATGCAATGTTAATCAAATTTATAATTTACTACTCTTATCAATTCTTCTTTGTTCTCTTGCTATCTTTATTTAAACAAAGAAATGCATATATTTTATTAAAATATTCAGAACTCTGGACATAATTTCTTTATTGTTGGTTGAATTTATCCATCAATCAGCAGGGACAACCAAGGTTGATCACCAAAAATGGCCTGCCATATAAACTTACATTCTTGTATTTAAAATAAAGATAGCTAGAGAATTATAACATTTTAAGAATAGGAGTAAATTAAAAATTTGATTTAAATGTCATGCTCTATCTGAATCACAAAAGAAAATATTTTGGTTCAGTGTCCCTTTAATTTGATATCACTACATATACCATTCACCACTACTTGGATCCAAAATTTTATTTCAAATTTTTCATACATTATCTCTTGTATTACCCAGTGGGAATGTAATTTCTTCTGGTTGCTATGTTTACACAGCTTGGCCTCAACGCCAAAATGTTTAAGGATAGGTGTGGATACCACAGTATAACTAAACTATTTAAATTGCCAATGTAAGTACAATGGAAATCCTTTGACAAGATTTTATACACTCAAGCTGTAAAAGTGGATCATTAAAAACCAATTAAAGGGGAGAACATGTTTGAGTAAACTGTCCCTTTAATGGTTTATGTCTGAATAACATATTTAGGCCTAGATTTGGAGTTTGGCGGTAGAAGGGCTGTTAACGCTCCGCAGGCTTTTTTCTGGCCGCACCATAAAATTAACTCTGGTATCGAGAGTTCAAACAAATGCTGCGTTAGGCTCCAAAAAAGGAGCGTAGAGCATTTTTACCGCAAATGCAACTCTCGATACCAGAGTTGCTTACGGACGCGGCCAGCCTCAAAAACGTGCTCGTGCACGATTCTCCCATAGGAAACAATGGGGCTGTTTGAGCTGAAAAAAAACCTAACACCTGCAAAAAAGCAGCGTTCAGTTCCTAACGCAGCCCCATTGTTTCCTATGGGGAAACACTTCCTATGTCTGCACCTAACACCCTAACATGTACCCCAAGTCTAAACACCCCTACCCTTACACGTATTAACCCCTAATCTGCCGCCCCCGCTATCGCTGACCCTTGCATTATATTATTAACCCCTAATCTTCCGCTCCGTACACCGCCGCAACTTACATTATCCCTATGTACCCCTAATCTGCTGCCCCTAACACCGCCGACCCCTGTATTATATTTATTAACCCCTAACCTGCCCCCCACAACGTCGCCGCCAGCTACTTACAATAATTAACCCCTAATCTGCCGACCGCAAAGCGCCGCCACCTACGTTATCCTTATGTACCCCTAATCTGCTGCCCCTAACACCGCCGACCCCTATATTATATTTATTAACCCCTAATCTGCCCCCCTCAACGTCGCCGACACCTGCCTACACTTATTAACTCCTAATCTGCCGAGCGGACCTGAGCGCTACTATAATAAAGTAATTAACCCCTAATCCGCCTCACTAACCCTATCATAAATAGTATTAACCCCTAATCTGCCCTCCCTAACATCGCCGACACCTAACTTCAATTATTAACCCCTAATCTGACGACCGGAGCTCACCGCTATTCTAATAAATGTATTAACCCCTAAAGCTAAGTCTAACCCTAACACTAACACCCCCCTAAGTTAAATATAATTTAAATCTAACGAAATTAATTAACTCTTATTAAATAACTTATTCCTATTTAAAGCTAAATACTTACCTGTAAAATAAATCCTAATATAGCTACAATATAAATTATAATTATATTATAGCTATTTTAGGATTAATATTTATTTTACAGGCAACTTTGTAATTATTTTAACCAGGTACAATAGCTATTAAATAGTTAAGAACTATTTAATAGTTACCTAGTTAAAATAATTACAAAATTACCTGTAAAATAAATCCTAACCTAAGTTATAATTAAACCTAACACTACCCTATCAATAAATTAATTAAATAAACTACCTACAATTACCTACAATTAACCTAACACTACACTATCAATAAATAAATTAAATACAATTGCTACAAATAACTACAATTACATAAACTAACTAAAGTACAAAAAATAAAAAAGAACTAAGTTACAAAAAATAAAAAAATATTTACAAACATAAGAAAAATATTACAACAATTTTAAACTAATTACACCTACTCTAAGCCCCCTAATAAAATAACAAAGACCCCCAAAATAAAAAAATGCCCTACCCTATTCTAAATTAATAAATGTAAAAGCTCTTTTACCTTACCAGCCCTGAACAGGGCCCTTTGCGGGGCATGCCCCAAGAAAATCAGCTCTTTTGCCTGTAAAAAAAAACATACAATACCCCCCCCCCCATTACAACCCACCACCCACATACCCCTAATCTAACCCAAACCCCCCTTAAATAAACCTAACACTAAGCCCCTGAAGATCTTCCTACCTTGTCTTCACCATCCAGGTATCACCGATCCGTCCTGGCTCCAAAATCTTCATCCAACCCAAGCGGGGGTTGGCGATCCATCATCCGGTGGCTGAAGAGGTCCAGAAGAGGCTCCAAAGTCTTCCTCCTATCCGGCAAGAAGAGGACATCCGGACCGGCAAACATCTTCTCCAAGCGGCATCTTCGATCTTCTTGCATCCGGTGCGGAGCGGGTCCATGTTGAAGCAGGCGACGCGGATCCATCCTCTTCTTCCGTTGTCTCCCGACGAATGACGGTTCCTTTAAGGGACGTCATCCAAGATGGCGTCCCTTGAATTCCGATTGGCTGATAGGATTCTATCAGCCAATCGGAATTAAGGTAGGAATATTCTGATTGGCTGATGGAATCAGCCAATCAGAATCTAGTTCAATCCGATTGGCTGATCCAATCAGCCAATCAGATTGAGCTTGCATTCTATTGGCTGTTCCGATCAGCCAATAGAATGCGAGCTCAATCTGATTGGCTGATTGGATCAGCCAATAGGATTGAACTTGATTCTGATTGGCTGATTCCATCAGCCAATCAGAATTTTCCTACCTTAATTCCGATTGGCTGATAGAATCCTATCAGCCAATCGGAATTCAAGGGACGCCATCTTGGATGACGTCCCTTAAAGGAACCGTCATTCGTCGGGAGACAACGGAAGAAGAGGATGGATCCGCGTCGCCTGCTTCAACATGGACCCACTCCGCACCGGATGCAAGAAGATCGAAGATGCCGCTTGGAGAAGATGTTTGCCGGTCCGGATGTCCTCTTCTTGCCGAATAGGAGGAAGACTTTGGAGCCTCTTCTGGACCTCTTCAGCCACCGGATGATGGATCGCCAACCCCCGCTTGGGTTGGATGAAGATTTTGGAGCCAGGACGGATCGGTGATACCTGGATGGTGAAGACAAGGTAGGAAGATCTTCAGGGGCTTAGTGTTAGGTTTATTTAAGGGGGGTTTGGGTTAGATTAGGGGTATGTGGGTGGTGGGTTGTAATGTTGGGGGGGGGGTATTGTATGTTTTTTTTTACAGGCAAAAGAGCTGATTTTCTTGGGGCATGCCCTGCAAAGGGCCCTGTTCAGGGCTGGTAAGGTAAAAGAGCTTTTAAATTTATTAATTTAGAATAGGGTAGGGCATTTTGTTATTTTGGGGGTCTTTGTTATTTTATTAGGGGGCTTAGAGTAGGTGTAATTAGTTTAAAATTGTTGTAATATTTTTCTTATGTTTGTAAATATTTTTTTATTTTTTGTAACTTAGTTCTTTTTTATTTTTTGTACTTTAGCTAGTTTATGTAATTGTAGTTATTTGTAGCAATTGTATTTAATTTATTTATTGATAGTGTAGTGTTAGGTTAATTGTAGGTAATTGTAGGTATTTTATTTAATTAATTTATTGATAGGGTAGTGTTAGGTTTAATTATAACTTAGGTTAGGATTTATTTTACAGGTAAATTTGTTATTATTTTAACTAGGTAACTATTAAATAGTTCTTAACTATTTAATAGCTATTGTACCTGGTTAAAATAATTACAAAGTTGCCTGTAAAATAAATATTAATCCTAAAATAGCTATAATATAATTATAATTTATATTGTAGCTATATTAGGATTTATTTTACAGGTAAGTATTTAGCTTTAAATAGGAATAATTTATTTAATAAGAGTTAATTAATTTCGTTAGATTAAAATTATATTTAATTTAGGGGGGTGTTAGTGTTAGGGTTAGACTTAGCTTTAGGGGTTAATACATTTATTAGAATAGCGGTGAGCTCCGGTCGGCAGATTAGGGGTTAATAATTGAAGTTAGGTGTCGGCGATGTTAGGGAGGGCAGATTAGGGGTTAATACTATTTATGATAGGGTTAGTGAGGCGGGTTAGGGGTTAATAACTTTATTATAGTAGCGGTGCGGTCCGCTCGGCAGATTAGGGGTTAATAAGTGTAGGCAGGTGTCGGCGACGTTGAGGGGGGCAGATTAGGGGTTAATAAATATAATATAGGGGTCGGCGGTGTTAGGGGCAGCAGATTAGGGGTACATAAGGATAACGTAGGTGGCGGCGCTTTGCGGTCGGCAGATTAGGGGTTAATTATTGTAAGTAGCTGGCGGCGACGTTGTGGGGGGCAGATTAGGGGTTAATAAATGTAATATAGGGGTCGGCGGGGTTAGGGGCAGCAGATTAGGGGTACATAAGTATAACGTAGGTGGCGGTCGGCAGATTAGGGGTTAAAAATTTTTAATCGAGTGGCGGCGATGTGGGGGGACCTCGGTTTAGGGGTACATAGGTAGTTTATGGGTGTTAGTGTACTTTAGAGTACAGTAGTTAAGAGCTTTATGAACCGGCGTTAGCCCAGAAAGCTCTTAACTCCTGCTTTTTTCAGGCGGCTGGAGTTTTGTCGTTAGAGCTCTAACGCTCACTTCAGAAACGATTCTAAATACCAGCGTTAGAAAGATCCCATTGAAAAGATAGGATACGCAATTGACGTAAGGGGATCTGCGGTATGGAAAAGTCGCGGCTGAAAAGTGAGCGTTAGACCCTTTAATCACTGACTCCAAATACCGGCGGTAGCCTAAAACCAGCATTAGGAGCCTCTAACGCTGGTTTTCACGGCTAACGCCAAACTCTAAATCTAGCCGTTAATGTGTAAATAATCAATTTCAAAAAATTAATTTAAAGAATGATTTGTCTTTATGATGACAATGTATCTTTGCTAATTTTTAATTATGTTGTGTAATTATCATTAATATTTTTAATTTTCTTTATTTTAGGCTGTGACTCAACATGGCTCACGCTAGAAGCTCTAGCACACGTAGAGCAGACCATGTTGAGGAACGCAGTGGTCCTGAGAGTGATGAACGACACCATGCATGCCCAGCTACAGGATCAGCATTTGACTCTACAACGTATGATGCGTGTAGAGTCAATGCTTGAATCTGGAGCTGGTCAGGCACATGACGATGAAGGGGATGCCCAATAAGTGGAGGATCTGGAGATGCTCCAAGGGCGCAGATAAGAATCTTCCGTCCACATGTTGCTGTTGTTTTTTATTGTTGTCATTTGGCCTTTTTTATTATTGTTGTGCCTGTTGCACTTTTTTACCTTGTAAAATAGCTCCAATGGGGCTGTGCTGGCCCTTGTCCACTCTCTCCAAGGACTGTGATGCACTCTTTTACCTTGTCATATGGCTCCAATGGGGCTGTGCTGGCTCTTGTCCACTCTCTCCAAGGACTGTGATGCACTCTTTTACCTTGTCATATGGCTCCAATGGGGCGGTGCTTGCCCTTGTCCACTCTCTCCAAGGACTGTAATGCACTCTTTTACCTTGTCATATATCTCCAATGGGGCTGTGCTGGCCCTTGTCCACTCTCTCCAAGGACTGTGATGCACTCTTTTACCTTGTCATATGGCTCCAATGGGGCTGTGCTGGCCCTTGCCCACTCTTTCCAAGGACTGTGATGCACTCTTTTACCTTGTCATATGGCTCCAATGGGGCTGTGCTGGCCCTTGTCCACTCTCTCCAAGGACTGTGATGCACTCTTTTACCTTGTCATATGGCTCCAATAGGGCTGTGCTGGCCCTTGTCCACTCTCTCCAAGGACTGTGATGCACTCTTTTACCTCGTCATATGGCTCCAATGGGGCTGTGCTGGCCCTTGTCCACTCTCTCCAAGGACTGTGATGCACTCTTTTACCTTGTCATATGGCTCCAATGGGGCTGTGCTGGCCCTTGTCCACTCTCTCCAAGGACTGTGATGCACTCTTTTACCTTGTCAAATGGCTCCAATTTTAATGATCTTTCAATATTTTTTTTTAATCGTTTATGTTTTATGACATACTAATAAAATACATGTCATTCCACGATTCTTTGTCCTCTTTATTCATGTCATTGATTGAAATCTCTAGTTTATGTGGTTAATCCTTAAAGGGACCTGAAACCAAATAATGGTCTTTCAGGAATCATATATGTAATACAATTGTAAATGACTTTAATATTTACATATCCAATTTAATTTGATTCATTTTCTTGATATAGTTTTCGTAAAGCTTTATCTTTGCAAGATTATGATTAGCATAGTAATGATTTTATATATGTATATATATATATATATATCTTGATGTTTGTCGATATATATGTATATTTTAAATTTCACATCCATGTGTTCATTTGTAAACTCTGCGTGAATTGATGCACCTTTAACAAATGATCCCAGGATTGATACAATGAGATAATCTCTGTAAAGTGTTATTTTTATGTAAATAGTATTCTCTCTGTGAATCCTGTTATTTTTTATTTTGTATTTCATGTCCCTTTAAGTGATGCTGACCACAATTGTTAAGGAATGGATCTGCATTTCTTATGCGTTTTTGTCCTTTTTACATAAACAAGGACATATAATCTTATTTAAAATAAATCTTATTTGAATGTTGACAGCACGTGTATTCCAATTTCTATGATAGCTTATTGTAGTAGTGAAACCAAATCAATCACTGAGTGTAATGCGCATATTTTAGATGATGAATATCTTTCTATTAATATTCTTAAAAATTAATTATCCTCCAATATATGGCTATAGGTATGCTGACCATATTTCAACTTGAATAAGTGACATGTTTGATCAATACATGTGTCATTATTGTTATTCCAAAACAATATAAACATATCTGAAAACATCAATGACATATGTATTTATCATGTGTACCTTTTAAATGTTAAAGATGGACACCATAGCTATAGTTAAAGGGACAGTCAAGTCCAAAAAGATGATTCATGATTTAAATAGGGCATGCGAGTTTAACCAACTTCCTAATTTACTTTTATTCACAATTTTGCTTTATTCTCTTGGTATTCTTATTTGAAAGGTAAACCTAGGAGATTCATATGCTAATTTCTTCAAACTTGAAGACTGCCTCTAATCTGAATAAATTTTGTATACTATAAGGCATTAGTTCACATGTTTCATATAGATAACATTGAGCTCATGCACGTAAAGTGACCTAGGAGTGAGCATTGATTGGCTAAACTGCATGTCTGTCAAAAGAACAGAAATAATGGGGCAGTCAGCATAAGCTTAGATACAAGATAATAACAGAAGTAAAAAGTATATTAATATATAACTGTGTTTGTTGTTCAAAAATGATTAATGTGTAATAATGGGATTAGCTATATTTTTAAACAAAAAAATTTCTGGGGTTGACTGTCCCTTTAACATATAATATATAACACATCCCTATTTTCCGAATGCATCTCCTAGCATTAATTCTCAGTTAAAGGGACATGAAACAGAATAATCCAAAGATTTTCATTTATTGTTACAATGTATTTCAAATTGCAATGTCGTACATAATCGTGTAACCTTTAAATCTTGTTTTCATGTCTATTTAAAACATGCTGCTTGCTAAATAGTTTATTTAAAAATACTCTCCTTCTAATGAAATATCTGCTTATTTTCAATAATGGATTCTATTTCATATATCACAGTATTTCATTATCTAGCGTGACATTCCTAGCTAGCAATATAGACACATCCTAGTTTATAAAATATAAATACGTTTCTTATTGATATGCCAAGCTATCAACTGAGTCCTTGTATTGGCTGAGGTTTTTCCTCGATCTCGGATGCGCCATGTTGCTTAAGACGTCACCTGCCAGGCTGTCCAATGATTCCTTGTATTGGATGACGTTTTTATGTGATCAAGGATACTGTCAGGATTCCATTTCATGTTTTACTTCTCTCACTTCTCATCACATGGTTCTCTCACTTTCATGTTACTTAAGGCTCCACCTGTCAGCAAACAGGTGCTTAGTTATTTTCATTAGCAGGAGTAACAGCTTACACACAGTCTCTGAGCGGCATTGTTTTTCTCAAACCAACTGCTTTCACAAAGGACTGTTTGCTTGGATTACTCTGTACTATTTTCTACAAGGATTACATCCCCTGAAATATCCTGTTTGCATCCTTGGACTTACAGCTAAGTTACCTCTTAATTTTATTCCTTGCATACTATTTGAGAACTTAACTGCTGAATTGTTATTGTACACTTACAGCATCACTCTTAATTTAACTGGAGCTGACAGGCACTGCAGTTTTCTAAATAACTCTGCACACTATTTCATACTGGGGAATCAATGTCTCCTTTCTCACTTCATAATATATATGCTGCTTTAAGAACAAGACTTTGAACTCTAAGTTACAAGATTGAACTGAAGAGGATTTAACTATTTCAAAATAAAAAGTGTTACTTGGTTTTGCAACTGCAAGTCTGGGCATCTTGCCAAATTCCTCTCTTACTCTGCAGCAGCTGCTCTCAATAAACACAGTTACAAAGTTGCAGCTACAAGACAACTGAAGCATTCTCTGTGACTTGTTAAAAGTATATCTCTTGCAAACCAAGCTTACTTCTTACAAGGATTAACCAACTCTCTCCTGCATTACATATTTATTTAATGTAAGCTTAAAAAATTATTTTTGTTCTTTCAAGTTCTTTAAATTAGAAGCATATTTTTCTTCTATCATTTTTTCATTATTTTTCCATACTGTGCCAGTCTAACAGTATTGGAAATATTGTGCTTAGAAGGATTCATGTTGTGATAGTACTAACAGCATTGAACCTCTAACTTAATATTAATTCACCACAGGTTTACTGGTCTATGCTCACCTAAATAGCCCAAAAACCCTGGTGATACAAAACAATAATTGATCTGCAGTTGCGTTCCACTTACAAAGTTGAAATAGACTTTACAGATGCGTCTTTTATTGGATGGCGTATTTACGCGATCAAGGATGCGCCTTTTATTGTATGGCGTTTTTACACGATCAAGGATGCGCCTTTTATTGGATGGCGTATTTACGCGATCAAGGATGCGCCTTTTATTGGATGGCGTTTTTATGCGATCAAGGATGCGCCATGATCATTAAGACGTCACATGCAAAGGTGTAAAAAGCGTCTGATTGTATTACGTAGTCCCGCAATATTCGATTATGCATGTAACCCACGTTTGTGAATGAGAAGACAAGTTTAAAACCATGGCGAGTATGGATTGTGTGAATCATGTAACATTGTTGACCCATAGCTGATAAAGAACACAACATTCTCTTTTGATGGCTGGCTGGTTGTATAAATGAATGAAAGCAAAATGTTTTCATGCATAAGATATTTCGAGGCAAGTGCAAATCCCTGAATATAGTCCATCTTGTTTAATATGTTTGTCAACAATATGTTCCTTTTTATGAAAAATGACTGTGTTGTGTTTAATTTTAAACATATCGAATTCATAAATATGCGCAATTGTATTTGAATCAAGTAATCAATATGCATTTATCTTTATCATATGCTAAATATATGAGATGCCGACTTCTTCTAGATGTTATGTTGTCGTATATTTTATTAAAGGGTCATTATACACTCACATTAAAAAACAAATATGTTTTTTTATCTCTAGTTATATATTCCATTTTTTACCAAATACATGTCTAGTTTTCCTTATGTTCAAATAACATTTAATTAATTTTCTGACTCCTCACCAAGCCTCAAAGTTTGATGTGAGTACCATCAGCTACCTTCTCCAGCTTGCTCCTGTTTGTGTAAAGGGTCTTTTCATATGCTAATGAAGGGGTATTGTCTTGTTTTACACTTGGAATGGGCTTTACAGCTATCTTTTCAATATAGATAAACCGATTTTCTTTGAAAGTGTTTAAAGCTTTTTCAGATTGATTTTGATTTCAGTATGTGTTAATCTTGTGGTTTCTAGTAGTGTCTATTACATGCAGTTCTCTGAAAAAGATTGTATACTGTCCCTTTAATGCAAATGTTGATTGTTGTGTAATGTATGAGTTCCACATTGGTTAATCTCCAAATATATTATTGTGAGCATATATTTGTTTATTATTTGTTTATTCACTCATAAAAGAACTTTAAACCATATTCCTTTTTTAAAAAAATGTATTTCTAAAATAATTCAAACACAATAATGTCTCTTTAAGAAAATAGACTTTATTTAACACGTCAATAGAAATCCTATTCCAATATTTCTTGTTTGAACAAGTACATGTAGATATACCAACAATCACAAAATATTAGTATATGTTAGCATATGTAATTTTTTAAAGGGACAGTCTAGAAAACAAATAATGATTTTCATTATTAAAGAAGCAATTTTTAAAATAAAAATTATAGCAAACGTTTCTCACCAATTTATCATAGTTCTCTGGTTATTCTTATTTGCTAGCTAAACCTATGAGGTTTGTGTGCTCATTTCTTAGAGCTTGAAGAGTGCATGTAATCAGAATGCATTTTGGCCACTAGAGGGCATTTTGATAGCATTTTGATATAGAAAACCTTGAGCTCATACAGCATATTTACCCTGGATTGATCATTGATTGTCTAAAATGTTGTTATGTCAGAATAACAAATAAGTGGTCAGTTTTCATAGGCATAGATACAAGGGTAAGCACATAAGTCACACGTATTTCTCCATGTTTTTGTTTCAAACTTGATAATGCATAATACAGTGTTTTCTTTGTAAACAATAATGTTCTGACTGTCCCTTTAAGCTGTGTTATTGGCATTCAAACAGTAATATGCCATCATGGATAATTGTAATGGTCATTTTGTTTGAGATTAGGGAAACAATCACATAAACCAATCAATATCATGAACAAGGATAGGTATGTGATGATGTGGTGTCCACACACTTATAACCCACACTCTGCAAACAATCTGCCTCCATGGACCCAATCCCATAGAAGCAGATTATATACAGAGTGTGGTCCACAAGTGTATGAAAACCACATCATCACATACCTATCCATTACACATTGAATAAATATGAAATAAACATATAAAAAAATACTTACTTCCTCTTCCTTCCCCTCTTCCCACGAGGCTGAGGCTCTGGGGGGGAGCAACTGCCCCCTCCAACGAGTTCTCATCAGAGACGTAGTGGGAAGAGGGGAAGGAGGAGTACTGGGATGACCAAGGTGAGGAGATGGAGGAGATGGCCCAGCAGGAGATGGCCCAGCAGGAGATGGCCCAGCAGGAGATGGCCCAGCAGCAGATGGCCCAGCAGCAGATGGCCCAGCAGCAGATGGCCCAGCATGCGCCTCCCGGAAGAAATTGAACATAGCTTCTTGTAGCTGGAAATTCTGGTTTTGTCCTTGTTCTATTCTTGTAAGGATCTCTATAATTTGTGTTTGTCCTTCTCTAATGCCATGAAGTTCTTCGATAATCTGAGTTCTCCCTTGGATATTTTCCATCCGGGAGGTACGCATCTGTTCAATGTAGTCGACTAACACACGCACCTCGGGTATCTCCTCCTGTTGTGCATGCCGGCCTGCTCGTGCACGGCGGCCTGCTGGTGCTTGAGGGGCCTCTTCCTCTGCTTCAGTGGGGGCCTCTTCCTCTGCTTCAGTGGGGGCCTCTGCTTCAGGGGGCCTCTGCTTCTTGTGCAGGGGGGCCTCTTCTCTCCGAGGTGGCGATTCATCCCCACCACTCTCATACTGGGGAAAAGGAGGAGCCTGTAGTTGGTGTGCTGCCTCCTCCCCAGACTCTGTATATTGCAAAAAGAAAGAAATGTATATATTAGCATATTTCCAAATAAAGATGTAAATGCTTTTGCTTACAATAGAATTACAAATGCAGCCTCATTAATCCATTTTGAAATCTAACAATCAATACGATTTCTGCATTTTCCAAACCATGTTTGTGATATCTCTCTGGTCAATCTGAATGTTTTAGCGTTTGTTTTCAGTCTGTTTAAATGCACACCTAACCTATAGCCTAGATAGTAATGTAATCGCAAGGTCATTGTGAATGCGTTTACATAATAATGTGTTAAACAGCGTAATAGCATTAATCTTATCCTTAAATACATTCGGATGTTAATAGATTCTTAAATGAGCTTACCGTCAGATGAGAGTGGCAGGTTCCCGGTATCGATTCCTCCTATGGCCACCTCGGAGATGCTGGGACGTAACATTTCCTCCCATCGGAGTACTCAACAGTCAGTGCAGGCCCGCCACCGGTCCCTGTGGCATGTTGGTACTCCCTGGTTATTTTCTTTTTCAGCTCCATCTTGCAGTCCCGGTAACGATGTTTAATAGACTCCATATCTCTGTTACGGCCCCCCACTGCATTAACTGCATCCATTATCTCCCTCCAGAGCTTCCTCTTGTCACTCGGGGTGGTCTTCTGAGCCTTCAGCCTCCTATACCTGCCCATATACGCTTCTACGAGGGCCTCTTTCTCCTCCATAGTAAACCTCGCCTCCCTAGTCAGCTTGGCCTTCACCTGTGATGGTGCCCTCTGTTTCCCGGACTGTGAAGCCCTACTCTGTCTGCCACTGGGCTTGTTCATCTTGAACCAAGTGGCTGGGTCCACCCACCGCTTCCTCCCCCGCTTCCTGCCCCCCTTCCTGTCCTGTTCCTCTCCCCCCCTCTCCCTCTCCTCCCCCCTCTACCTCTCACCTGACTAATCTCCTGCCTGCAGTCCTCTTCCATCTCTTCCCTAAACTAAGCCCTAACTACTCCAACAAAAAGTGACTGTGCACAAATGAAAGGGGGTCAAAATAAATAAATAAAAAGACCAAAAAGGAGCTCAAAGTGTGAAAGGGATATAAATAAAAGAGGGTAAGGAGTATTTAACCAAGCAAAATGTATAAGAAGACTAAAAGGAGGATATTTAAACTAAATGTAACTAGGGGATGGGGATGGGATTAGAGGGGATGGGGTATGGGATAAGAGCAAATGGGATGAAAGGGAATGGGACTACAGGGAATGGGGTATGGAGTGTAGTATGAGAGGGTATGGGGTATGGAGTGTATGTAGTGTTATTGATAACTGTATGTATTGAATGTGTTTGCGTGTAAATGTGTTAAGTATACAGAAAAAGCACTCGCACACTCACCCAAACCAACTGTCGCTCATTACCGCTCTCTTAGTAACTCACGCTCCCACTAACTCACGCTCCCACTAACTCACACTACCACTAACTCACACTACCACTAACTCACGCTCCCACTAACTCACGCTCCCACTAACTCCCACTACCACTAACTCACTCACGATAACACTAACTGACTCTCTCACACTAACACTAACTCACACTAACTTGCACTAACTCTCACAATAACTCACTAAATCTCAAATCTCCAATCTCCAAAAACCCACCAGCAACACAGTCAAAGAAGCCATGCTTGTGTGGTGCTTATATACCCTGTGTAAATGTTTAATGATGTACCGGTTTGCCTTGTAAATTGTGTTCAGGTGTGCTTTGTTAGTAATTAGTATGCGTGCAATGTGTATTAGTTGTGTGAATTTGCGCATGCTCATTTTGAGTTAGTATTTTTGGAATGTGTAGAATGCAAAGATGTCATAATGCTCGTTTTCTATAACATTGTCCAATAGTATTATGTGTTAATGTTAATTTGCGATGGTGTCGTATTTGTGAAGTGTTGTATATGTATGTTTGTCCTAATATTTCGTAATGTTGAATGCGAGTATTTTGCTTGTGTATGAGTGTGCATTTATTTATCCTTTTTTTTATTTTCCGTATTTCCATATCGTAAAGTATATGCGTATTCATGGTTTTTTTTTTTTTCCCCCGCTTGTGAATGTGTAATGCATGTGTGCTATGTTGTGATTGTTGCTCTGACATTTGCAGTGTGTTATTGTTATGCATTATGTGGTATACGTCATATGACAGAGCAGTGCGTATTTCTCGCGAGATCGAGTGTTAGGTGAAAAAAGCGTGTTTGTTTGATTTGCCATTGATCTCTATGGGAGACTGTCTAACGCAGGCGTGATTACGCGTATAAAATATATGCGTTAGGAGTCGCGTTAGAAGGTTGTTTTTAAACTCTAAATACCAGCGTTAAAAACACTGTGCGTTAGAAAAAGAAGACGCGTAGCTAACGCACCCCTTCTAACGTAAAACTCTAAATCTAGGCGTATGCTAGCTACAATATAACTAATAGTTATATTGTAGCTAGCTTAGGTTTTATTTTTATTTCACAGGTAAGTTTGTATTCTTTGTAACTAGGTAGACTAGTTAGTAAATAGTTATTAACTATTTAATAATTACCTACTTAAAATAAATACAAACTTACCTGTGAAATAGAAATGAAACCTAAGCTGCCTTACACTAAAACCTAACATTACAAAAAATAAAAAACCTACCATTACAAAAAATAAAAAACATTGAAATAAAAAAAAAAACCTACCATTACAAAAAATAACAAATTAAATTATCCAAAACAATAAAAATTATTCCTATTCTAAGACCCTTTTAAATTAAAAAAAAACACCCCAAAATAAAAAAGCCTAATCTATAATAAACTACCAAGGGCCCTTAAAAGGTCCTTTTGAGGGCCCTTAAAGGGGCCTTTTGCAGGGCATTGCCCTAAACAGCTCTTTTCCTACAAAAGAAAAACAAACACCCCCTAACAGTATACAAACCCCCACTCCCCAAACCCACACAATAAAAATAAAAACCTAATCTACCCATTGCCCGGAAAAGGGTATTTTTATGGGTATTGCCCTTAAAAGGACATGCAGCTCTTTTTCCTGCCCTTAACCTCTTAAGGACATATGACAGAATTTTTCCGTCATAAAACAATTGAGCAAACTGAAAGCTGTGTCCTTAAAGGGTTAAAAGGGCATTCAGCTCTTTTATGAAATGCCCAACCCCTAATCTAAAAATAAAAAAACACCCCAAAACGAAAAAAAAAAACATTACACAAAATAACAAACAAATTATCCAAAATAATAAAAATTATTCCTATTCTAATACCCATTTTAAAAAACCACCCCAAAATAAAAGAAACCTAATCTAGAATAAACTACCAATAGCCCTTTGTAGGGCATTGCCCCAAAGATATCAGCTCTTTTTCTAAAAAAAAATGCAAAGACTCACTAACATTACAAAAAAAAAAAAAACTATCTAAAAAAACCTAATCTACCCATTACCCTGAAAAGGGCATTTGTATGGGAATTGCCCTGAAAAGGGCATTTGTATGGGCATTGCTCTTAAAAAGGCATTCAGCTCTTTTAAGAGTGCCCACCCTAATCTATCAAAAAAACCACCCCAAAAAAAACTTTAAAAAACCTAACACTAAACCCTCTGTAGGTACTCACTGTTGTTGAAGTCCAGGCGGCATCTTCATCCAGGCGGGTCCATCTTCATCCATCGCGGGACCGGCATCTTCTTCATCCCTGCTGAGGCGGAACGGTCGATGCGTGGAGGCAGAGGTCCAGACAGAGGTGGTCACGTGGAGGTTCACGCGGAGGTCCATTGATCCGACGTGGAGGTCCTCTTCATGCGATCAACCTCCGCACACTGAGGACCTCGGCCTCGGACCTCCGCCTGGACCTCCACCTCTTAAAAAAAGCTAAATGCCCTTTTCAGGGCAATGCAAAAGAGCTAAATGTCTATACAAATGCCCTTTTCAAGGAAATGGGTAGCTTAGGTTTTTGTTAGAGTTAGTTTTTTTTTATTTTGGGGGGTTGGTTTGGTGGTGGGTTTTACTGTTGGGGGGTCTTTGTATTTTGTTTTACAGGTAAAAGAGCTGTTTAACTTAGGACAATGCCCTACAAAATGCCCTTTTAAGGGCTATTGGTAGTTTATTGTAGGCTAGGGTTTTTTTTTATTTTGCGTCTATTAGATTAGGTGTAATTCTTTTTTATTTTTGATTATTTCGTTTATTATTTTTCGTTATTTAGTGTTTGTTATTTTATGTAATTTAGTATTTTTTATTTTTTGTCATTAGATAGTTTGTAATTTTTATAGTAGTGTTAGGATTTTTTTAATGTGTATTTTAGTTTTCTTTAATTGGTAGTTAGTTTAATTTTAGTTTAATAGTTATATTAGTTTAATTGTTAGTTTAAACTTAGTTTTTTTTGACAGGTAAGTTTTAATTTAATTTAAGATAGGGAAATTGTAATTTGAATATGAAGTTGGGGGGCGTTAGGTTTTGGGGTTACTAGTTTAAATTAGTTTATTGCAATGTGGGGGCTTTAGGTTTAGGGGTTAATAGTTTAATTTAGTATATTTTTTTATGGGGGGCTTGTGGTTTAGGGGTTAATACGTTTATTATAGTGGGGGCGGTGTCGGGGATCGGCGGAATAGGGGTTAATACATTTTATTAGTGACGGCGATGTCGGAAGCGCAGGTTAGGGGTTAATAACTTTAATATAGTATTTGTGATGCTGGAGGGCCTCGGTTTAGGGGTTAATAGGTAGTTTATGGGTGTTTAGTGTATTTTGTAACACTTTAGTTATGAGTTTTATGTAACAGTTTTGTTGCATAAAACTCATAACTACTGCTCTCAGATGGAGGTACGGATCGTGCCGTTATAGGGTGTAATGCAAGCTTTTTAGCCTCACCGCAAAACTCATAATGGCAGCGCTATGGAAGTCCCATGAAAAAACGTAATTTTTACGAGTGCGGGACTGACGTTGCATTACAGGCTAAAAGGCTTGCGATACAGTTATACCGGCAAGGCTTGTAATGGCTGCGGTGCTGTTTTAGCGCTGAAATTACTATTTTTTCAGAGTTAAAACACGAACGCACAACTCGTAATCTACCTGTATATTAAATGTTTGTATCTTTAGGTAACAACTACAAATCAATGCGCTGGTGGTGGATAAAACTTCACATAAAAATCAGACACCCCAAATCGTCTGAGTGGTTTGTTGGCAATAGAAATATTTGTCTCATATGTGTGCGCCTATGTATAAAAACACTGGCTGAATATCTACCATATGACAATGGTCTTAATAGTATTTATATATATATATTTCTCTTTGTATATAAAAATAGAAAAAACGTTTTTTAGAATGGTTTGTTTATTCTAGATAAATAAAACAACTTTGCAAACAATGCTGGTTATAAATAATATCAATTTATTAAAGTCATATGAACACTCAATTTAAAATAGCTATCTAGTGTAAATGGTTAATGAAGGAGTTGGTACCAACCTGAATTATTAAGATGTGACTAGTAAAGAGATGATAAGTGTATAATAAAAACACTAAATAAATCTAAAAACTTAATTTTAATGCTGGTGTATATCTATGAACACTTTCTGTAGAAAAAAAGAATTCTTTGACTTTTAAAATCAACTCACAAATCCAGTGGAATTTAGGAAAAAAGATGCCTCTATTAAACACAGTTCCTAAAGACAGCTCTGATAACTGTTTCAACAATGAGTCTCTATTGTCAGCCTTTTGACGTATAACCAAAGAATTGGGCTAGTGATTGAACCGCTTGTGGGTAAATCTGGTGTATGTTACGTTTTTATATTGCTTTCAACACTTAGCAGTTTTTTAACACTTAGCAGGTTTTCTTGTGATATTAGGTATGTGAAACAACAAGCTATTTCTTCGCTTCTAAATAAGGTACCTTATTTGAGTTCCGTTCAGCTTAATATACCTGTAGGTCCAGATAGTAGATGAGAAACTTTCTTAATTATTTCAAAGTTTCTAGCGTGTTTGTAGCGTGTGTGTCTCCTGCTGATCGCCTCTGTCACTCCGTGTCCGGTTCCGGTCACGCCCACCAAGTGCGAGATTGACAGGTTGGCAGTAGATGGCAGAAAGCAAAGTAATCCAATGCGGTGCAAGCAGCTGTTCCGTTGTAGCAGTCTGTGTCCAAGCAACGCGTTTCAGCTCCAGGGAGCCTTTCTCAAGCTTATGTCAGATCTGCCAGGAATCTCCTCTTTTATACCCTTTGTGTTAAACCTCTTTAAATAATCAATTATGTTGGTAATTGAGTGTTTCTTATTAACTCCATAATAGCATTTGTCAAAAGGGCTGGATTCAGATTATATACATAGTTCCACTTGTTTAGAAGAAACCATGTAATTTGTATATCCTTTGTGGTTAAAAAATGAATAAAAAACAATGCATAAAAACAATTATCTTAGTCCTCTTTTCTTCTTTGTTAAAGGATCAACATATTTGTATTTAATGTCTAAAAATAAGTTTACCTAACTGTTAGTGCTAATAAAATCAGATTATACTTAAGAATATTATAGAAAACCAGCATATATAGCAATTTATAAACCAAAAAGATATTTTTCATAAAAACCAAAAGAATTATAATTTTCCAATTAATAAAGACTTAGGTTATTGTTTGAGGGTAGGTTTATAAAAAATTGGAATACATTTTTATTTTTATCTAAATTTTTAATTAAAAAAGGGTTTTTTCTATATAATAAAGAGACTAAACTATGTGTGCATATACCGACTTAATATATACTTTTATCTAAAAAGTACTGTGTGATTCGAAGATGGGACAATCCCACTATAAGAGTTGCAAGTATGTAAAATTTGTTTTTATTTTTGGATTTATAGAATGGGCAATGATCTATGTAAAGAAACTTCTTAGTTCTATTTCTAAATTCAGACCTTGTGGGTGAAGTGTGTCAAGATTATAGATCCATTTACTTTCTAACTGCAACAATCTTTTTTGATTATCACCCCCTCTTTTATGTTTTTGTTGTTTAGCTATACCCATATTGTTAAAATATTTTAATTTGCTGTTGTTACAAGCTTTAAAATGTTTAGGGACGGGAAGGTCCTTATTTCTATCCTCGTCCATATTTTCAATAGATAATATGTGTTCACGTATTCTTTCACGCAGTGGGCGTTCTGATTCGCCCACGTATTGTATTCCACATTTGCACTGAATCATATAGACAATATTTCTATCTGTGCATCTTATGCAATCATGAATTTTGAATTCTCTTTTATTAATATGTGATATGACTGATTTGCTTTTCTTAGAGTGTCTGCAGGATTTCCATATGAAACATGGAAAAAAACCTTTTAGATCTTGTCCTGTTAGATCTTTATCTATTTTCTTATGTTGTTTGATTTGGGTTGGGGCGAGTATGTTTTTTAAATTATTTGCTTTTCTATATATAAACCTAAGCTTTTCAGCAATGAGCGGGCCAATGATTTTGTCTTGTTTTAGCATGTGCCAATGTTTTTTTACAATTTTTTCTGTTATTCTGTAGTTCGCATTAAAATCACTTATAAAAGGAATATTTAGCTAATTCTGTTTAGAGTAGATATTATCTCTAGATTTTTTGTTATTATTTAGTATGGCATTTCTTTCCATTTTTCTTACTCCTTGTCTAATATTCTCTACAAACTCTTCACTATAGCCTCTTTCTATAAACTTTGACTTAAGCACTTTAGATTGATTATCATAATCCTCAGGTTTATTACAGTTTTTCATTACCCTCATCATTTCTCCTTTCGGTATGTTATTCTTCCAAGTTTGGTGATGGCAGCTACTTGAATGGATGAAATTGTTACTATCTACCGGTTTAAAGTAGGTTCTTGTGTTGATGGTGTTATTTTCAATATAGATTTCTAAGTCAAGGAAGTTTAAATTTGTGTTACTCATTTCTTTAGTGAAGCGGATATTGTAGTTGCTCTTATTCATTTCGTTAAACATTATTTCAAAGTTCTCAGGGGTCCCTCTCCAGATAATTATTACTTCATCTATGTATCTTTTAGATAAAAGTATATATTAAGTCGGTATATGCACACATAGTTTAGTCTCTTTATTATATAGAAAAAACCTTTTTTAATTAAAAATTTAGATAAAAATAAAAATGTATTCCAATTTTTTATAAACCTACTCCAAACAATAAAATAAGTCTTTATTAATTGGAAAATTATAATTCTTTTGGTTTTTATGAACAATATCTTTTTGGTTTATAAATTGCTATAAATGCTGGTTTTCTATAATATTCTTAAGTATAATCTGATTTTATTAGCACTAACAGTTAGGTAAACTTATTTTTAGACATTAAATACAAATATGTTGATCCTTTAACAAAGAAGAAAAGAGGACTAAGATAATTGTTTTTTATGCATTGTTTTTATTCATTTTTTAACCACAAAGGATATACAAATTACAAGGTTTCTTCTAAACAAGTGGAACTATGTATATAATCTGAATCCAGCCCTTTTGACAAATGCTATTATGGAGTTAATAAGAAACACTCAATTACCAACATAATTGATTATTTAAAGAGGCTTAACACAAAGGGTATAAAAGAGGAGATTCCTGGCAGATCTGACATAAGCTTGAGAAAGGCTCCCTGGAGCTGAAACGCGTTGCTTGGACACAGACTGCTACAACGGAACAGCTGCTTGCACCGCATTGGATTACTTTGCTTTCTGCCATCTACTGCCAACCTGTCAATCTCGCACTTGGTGGGCGTGACCGGAACCGGACACGGAGTGACAGAGGCGATCAGCAGGAGACACACACGCTACAAACAGCGTTGCTAGAAACTTTGAAATAATTAAGAAAGTTTCTCATCTACTATCTGGACCTACAGGTATATTAAGCTGAACGGAACTCAAATAAGGTACCTTATTTAGAAGCGAAGAAATAGCTTGTTGTTTCACATACCTAATATCACAAGAAAACCTGCTAAGTGTTAAAAAACTGCTAAGTGTTAAAAAACTGCTAAGTGTTGAAAGCAATATAAAAACATAACATACACCAGATTTACCCACAAGCGGTTCAATCACTAGCCCAATTCTTTGGTTATACGTCAAAAGGCTGACAATAGAGACTCATTGTTGAAACAGCTGTCTTTAGGAACTGTGTTTAATAGAGGCATCTTTTTTCCTAAATTCCACTGGATTTGTGAGTTGATTTTAAAAGTCAAATAATTCTTTTTTTCTACAGAAAGTGTTCATAGATATACACCAGCATTAAAATTAAGTTTTTAGATTCATTTAGTGTTTTTATTATACACTTATCATCTCTTTGCTAGTCACATCTTTATAATTCAGGTTGGTACCAACTCCTTCATTAACCATTTACACTAGATAGCTATTTTAAATTGAGTGTTCATATGACTTTAATAAATTGATATTATTTATAACCAGCATTGTTTGCAAAGTTGTTTTATTTATCTAGAATAAACAAACCATTCTAAAAAATGTTTTTTCTATTTTTATATACAAAGAGAAATATATATATATAAATACTATTAAGACCACTGTCATATGGTAGATATTCAGCCAGTGTTTTTATACATAGGCGCACACATATGAGACAAATATTTCTAAATGTTTGTATCTTGCAGCCTGCTGACTAACATATTTAATCTCCCGTAACTGTCTAACCCCGTGTTTCTCAACAGCCGGGCCGCGGCCCACTACCGGGCCGCGACGGCCCTGCTGGTGGGCTGCGACCCGACATAGCCTCCAGACACTCACTCTGACAGGCCGTCTTTACACATGTCCAAAATTTCGGACGGGCCTGTTAGAGTGCCACTGCGCATGTTTGTATGCGCCACTGCGCATGTCTGTATGCGCAGTGTGAACGGCTAGCGGCGCACTGTGAGGAGTGGCGGGCGGCGTGCAGAGCGGATCGGCTCACAGGTAGGGAACTCCACTGTCACCAATCTCAAATAATTATGGCCACTGACACTAACATGTATATTTAGGGCGGCCACTGGACACCAATGTGTATGTGTACACTATATATATATATATATATATATATATATATATATAGTGTATATATATATAGTGTATATATATATATATATATATATATATATTACCCACTGTAATATATATAATATAATTATATGATAATTCAGTGGGATCCATATACTATATATATATATATATATATATATATATATATATATATATACACATAGTTTACAGTGGGTTAATTTTATGATAATTCATTGATGTCAGTGGGATATTTATAGATCCCACTGACACCCATTAATTATTACATAATTAAACAGCTGTAAACCATACATATACTGTGTGTGTATGTATGTATATGTGTATATACATATATATATATATATATATATATATATATATATATATATATATATTTATATATTTTTATATATATATATATATATATATATATATATATATATATAGATAGATAGATGGATGGATATATAGCTACTCCCGATGCTTACCGGGCCCTGGACAGGTCCAGTTAAAACTTACCGGGCCTTGAGGTCACTTAGGTTGAGAACCACTGGTCTAACCTGCCTCCCAAAAATAAGCCCGACACGTATACCCCTATATCCGCAATCCGCAATCCCCCCTCTCACTCCTAATAATAAATGTATTAACCCCTAGACTGACAACCCCCCACAACGCAATATGCCTAATTATTAACCCCTAAACCGCCATAACCCACACCACAATAAACCTATCCTAGTATTAACCCCCTAAACCGCCGCTTCCAGATCCCACCGCCATCTACATTATATGTATTAACCCCTAAACCACCGCTCCCGGACCCCGCCGCACCTAAATAAAGTGTTTAACCCCTAAACCGCCGCTCCCGGACCCCGCCGCCACCTACATTAAATATATTAACCTCTAATCTGACCCCCTACACCGCCGCCACCTACATTAAATGTATTACCCCCTACACCTAAGTCTAACCCTAACACCCCCCTAACTTAATTATTATTTAAATAAATCTAAATAATATTAATATTATTAACTATTTAAAACTAAATACTAACCTATAAAATAAACCCTAAGATAGCTACAATATAATTAATAATTACATTGTAGCTATTTTAGGGTTTATATTTATTTTAAAGGCAACTTTGTATTTATTTTAACTAGGTACAATAGCTAATAAATAGTTAACTATTTAATAGCTACCTAGTTAAAATAATTACAAAATTACCTGTAAAATAAATCCTAACCTAAGTTACAAATACACCTAACACTACACTATCAATAAATTTATTAAATAAATTAACTACAATTATCTAAAATAAATACAATTAAATAAACTAAACTATAGTACAAAAACAAACAAACACTAAATTACAAAAAATAAAAAAATATTAAGTTTAAACTAATTACACCTAATCTAAGACCCCTAATAAAATAAAAAAGCCCCCCAAAATAATAAAATTCTCTATCCTAAACTAAATTACAAATAGGGCCTTTTGCGGGGCATTGCCCCAAAGTAATCAGCTCTTTTACCTGTAAAAAAAAGAACAACCCCCCCGCCAACATTACAACCCACTACCCACACACCCATACTCTAAAACCCACCCGATCCCCCCTTAAAAAAACTTAACACTATCCCATTGAAGATCAGCCTACCTTGAGACGTCTTCACCCAGCCGGGCACAAGCGGTCATCCGATCCGTCCAGAAGTCTTCATCCGATGGTGCAGAAGAGGACGTCCGGACCGGCAGAAGTCTTCATCCTCTCCGGGCAGAAGAGGACATCCGGACCGGCAGACGTCTTCATCCAAACGGCATCTTCTATCTTCATCCATCCGATGAGGAACGGCTCCATCTTGAAGACCTCCAGCGCGGAACATCCTTCTAGGCCGACGGACTAACAACGAATGAATATTCCTTTAAATGACATCATCCAAGATGGCGTCCCTCAAATTCCGATTGGCTGATAGGATTCTATCAGCCAATCAGAATTAAGGTAGGGAAAATACAATTGGTGGATTTAATCAGCCAATCGGATTGAAGTTCAATCCGATTGGCTGATTGGATCAGCCAATAGAATGCGAGGTCAATTCTATTGGCTGATCCAATCAGCCAATCGGATAGACTTAGGTTTAGGGGGTAATACATTTAATGTAGGTGGCGGCGGTGTAGGGGGGTCAGATTAGAGGTTAATATATTTAATGTAGGTGGCGGCGGTGTAGGGGGGTCAGATTAGGGGTTAATACATTTAATGTAGGTGGCGGCGGGGTCCGGGAGCGGCGGTTTAGGGGTTAAACACTTTATTTAGGTGTGGCGGGGTCCGGGAGCGGTGGTTTAGGGGTTAATACCTATAATGTAGGTGGCGGTGGGCTCCGGGAGTGGCAGTTTAGGGGTTAATACACTTTATTAGGTATTGCAGTGGGGGATTGCAGTTGACGGGTAGATAGACATTGCGCATGCGTTAGGTGTTAGTTTTTTTTTGCAGGCATTTTAGGGAGTTACGGTGCTCCCATACTCAGCGCAAGGCCTGCTACGGCTGCATTTTATGGCGAGGTGAAAATGGAGTAAGATTTCTCCATTTTCGCCACGTAAGGCCTTGCGCTGGATATTGGATACCAAATTGCGTGGGTTTTATATGTTAGTCTATGGGTGAAATAACTACGTCCGACGGGTGAAATATACGTGCCGCATTTATATGCGGCACTGGATATATGATACCAAACCAGCGAAAAAAACGGCATCGCTGGCTTTTGCGGGCGACGCTGCATATCGGATGGGGCCCCAAGAGCCTTAGGCACACAGGTAAATGTAATACTTCCTTTAAAAATCCCAATCTAAACCCTGGAACGCAGTTCTGCAATATATGTTTTTTACAACACCCACAAAGCAGAAGCTTACTCACACATACACACAAACTCACATTTCTGACACACACACACAAACTCACACTGATACACACACGCGTGAACAAACTCACACTCTTTCTGACACACACACAAACACACACTCTTGCTCACACACACAGGAACAAACATACACTCTTGTTCACACACAGGAACAAACACACGCTATTACTCACACACAAGAACAAACACACAATCTTGTTCACACACAGGAACAAACACACACTTGCTCACACACACAGGAACAAACACACACTCTTGCTCACACACAGGAACAAACACACACTTTTGCTCACACACACAGGAGCAAACACACACTCTTGTTCACACACAGGAACAAACACACACTACTGCTCACACACACAAGAACAAACACACTTTCTTGTTCACACACAGGAACAAACACACACTTTCTCACACACACAGGAACAAACACGCACTCTTGCTCACACACAGTAACAAACACACACTCTTGCTCACACACAGGAACAAACACACAATCTTGTTCACACACAGGAACAAACACATATTACTGCTCACACACACAAGAACAAACACACACTTTCTCACACACACAGGAACAAACACGCACTCTTGCTCACACACAGTAACAAACATACACTCTTGCTCACACACACAGAAACAAACACACACTCTTGTTCACACACAGGAACAAACAAACACTATTATTCACACACACAAGAACAAACACACACTCTTGTTCACACACAGGAACAAACATACACTCTTGCTAACATACACAGGAACAAACACACACTCTTGTTCACACACAGGAACAAACAAACACTATTATTCACACACACAAGAACAAACACACACTCTTGTTCACACACAGGAACAAACACACACTCTTGCTCACATACACAGGAACAAACATACACTTGCTCACACACAGGACTAAATACACATTCTTGCTCACACACACAGTAACAAACACACACCCTTGTTCACACACAGGAACAAACACACACTCTTGCTCACACACACACAGGAACAAACACAAACTCTTGCTCACACACAAACACAGGAACAAACACACACTCTTGTTCACACACAGGAAAAAACACACTCTCTAGTTCAGACACAGGAACAAACACACAATCTTGCTCACACACAGACACACAGGAACAAACACACACTCTTGCTCACACATACAAAACACACAGGAACAAACACACAATCTTGCTCACACACAGGTACAAACACACACTCTTGCTCACACACACACACACACAGAAACAAAAACACACTCTTGCTCACACACAGGAACAAACACACACTCTTGCTCACACACACATGCACACATACTGGAACAAGCATAAACTCTTGCTCACACACACACATACACACAGGAACAAATACACACTCTTGCTCACACACAAGAATAAACACACACTCTTGCTCACACACACACTTGCCCAAACACAAACAGGAACAAATACACACACTTGGCTCACACACACAGGAATAAACAAATACTCTTGCACACACGTAGACACACAGAAACAAACTTACACACTTGCTTACAGTGACATACACACATGTATACTGTATATATAACCCACTTCAAAATAAATATAGAAACATTGACACTTACATGACAGTTGCTGACACTCTACCTACTACTGCACAGCTCCAGGGGCTGGACTTCATTCTGAGCATTAGCTAGCTCCCACACCCATTTTGGAACTGAGCACCAGCTTGCTCCCTCACCCGTTCTGCACCTCCCCTCCCTCAGCAGCATCTAGAAGTAGGCTTACCAGAAGTCAAACTTTTACTGGGATTGTCCCGGTTTGGAGGCGCTGTCCCAGTGTCCCACCCGGTTGTTCATTCTGTCCCAGTAGGGTTGCCACCTCCGGGTTTCAAATCATGTGTCCGGGTTTCAGACCACCTAAAACCCAGACACATTATTCAAAATGACTGGACTGTGACTCTCCAGCATAGTTGGATGCTGGTACTTTGTTACATACAGCCCTGCTTAGCTTAAGGTTCGTGTCCTTCAAAGTTCACATTTAGTAATACAGGCCGAGTGAGCTTTTTTTTATCTTTTTTATTTTAATTTTGTAGTACTACTTGGTTTATTTTTCTAAGAATTTAACACCCCCCCCCCCCACCCCCCCGACCTTTGGTGACATCACCAGTGGTACACCTTTAGGGGAAATCATATGAGTATGACCAGGAAGTGCAGACAGGCAGGATTTTTTGGCATGGACCTTGCTTTACTTCATGCAGGTTAGCATTTTAACTGTAATCTTCCTGCATTATGGTATAGAGTAGCCTCTTAAACAGCTATAGCAGGTATGTGTTTCTTTTTTACTTATTTCATTCAATGTTGCATTTATGCCTTATAAGTATTTGGGTCTGTTCCTTAAAGGGCTACTAAACCCAAATTTTTTCTTTCGTGATTCAGATAGAGCATGCAATTTTAAGCAACTTTCTAATTTACTCCTATTATCAAATTTTCTTCGCTATCTTAATTTGAAAAAGAAGGCATCTAAGCTTCATTTTTGGTTTAGAACTCTGGACAGCACTTTTTTATTGGTGGATGAATTTAGCCACCAATCAGCAAGAACAACCCAGGTTGTTCACCAAAAATGGGCCGGCATCTAAACTTACATTCTTGCATTTCAAATAAAGATACCAAGAGAATGAAGAACATTTGATAATAGGAGTAAATTAGAAAGTTGCTTCAAATTTCATGCTCTATCTGAATTACGAAAGAAAACATTTGGGTTCAGTGTCCCATAAAACACATATTACACTGCAGATATTAAATTGTGTGATGTATACTCTTTTCACTATTTTATGAAATTGATAATTATGCTTGATGTTTGGTATTATTTAGAATCTGAGATTTAGATGAATGATTTATTTGCTCATGTTGTGTATGGGTTGCGATGACAACATAATGGTGCCTTTTTCACTAGGGGTGGTGTTATGGTCTATTTAAACTGTGTGATTCCCTTGTTGTATGAATGAGGAAGGGTACAGTATCCACAAAACATTATGCATATAAAAGCTACTACTTTAAAAGGACCGGTAATCGCCACGCCCCCTTGACCACACCCCTGGCCACACCCCCACTGGCACCGCACAAGGTGGTTCCAGTTTCACCTCTAAAAATTATGGTAAGCCTATCTAGAAGTACAAGCTGGGAGGAGAGAAATTTGCCTAGAAACTTATGACTTACACAGGCAGTCACTCCTGTTTTTCTGAGTCATTACACAGGCACTTCAGAAGGAGCAGTCTGTGTGCCCCTCCCCCCTCCAGACACACATGTTATATTATATTGTTTTTTTACATATAACTGTTTAATATCTGCAAAGGGGATAATACATTTAGATCTGGTGAGCCAATGACAAGAGGCATATGTGCAAATGACCACCAGCTAGCTCCTAGTAGTGTATTGCTGTTCCTGAGCCTACCTAGGTATGCTTTCAACAAAGAAAGTAAATTTGATAGTAGAAGTAAAGTCTTTTAAAATTGCATATTTTGAACATGAAAGTAGTTAAATTTTGAGTTTCATGTCCCTTTTAAATTGTTAATGTGAGGAGTACTTACAAATGCAGGTGTGGGCACAGCACTTATTATGAGCAAACGGAGATGGTTTACCAAACCCTAAATTCAGCAAATGAACAATGTCCTCCAGCTTCCAAGATTCTTTAAAATAGACCTTTATTCAGCAAAACATGGCTCCAATACAGCAAACAGCAACATTTTGGAGCTACAACATGCCCTTACTCGTGCTTACTTAATAACCTCACCTGTGTTTGAATAGTCTCAACGTATGCACAAATTACACTCTCTAATATCATAGCACCACCTAGTGGTACACACTAAATCACTTTTCTTTAGCACATTTTGTTTCATAATGTGCACAGACTACCATATCTAATCTCATAGCACCTGTGTTAAAATAGTCACAAAGTGTGCACAAATTACACTCTCTAATATCATAGCACCATCTAGTAGTAAACACTAGATATATCAAATCATCTTTCTTTATAACATTTTATTTCAAAGTGTGCACAAACTGCCATATCTAATCTCATAACACCTGTGTTTAAATAGCCTCAGTGTCTAAAAGTGTGCACAAATTACACTCTCTAATATGATAGCACCATAGCATATGTCAAATCATATTTCTTCATAACATTTTATTTCAAAGTGTGCACAAACTGCCACATCTAATCTCATAACATCTGTGTTTAAATAGTCTCAGGGGGATATTTATCAAAGCCTCAACTATGCTGCATTCGCCAGCACCAAAATGCTTGCCTGATATTGCGGCCGCGGACCTGAATACGATCTCCATATTTATAAAAAAAAGCCACGCACCAAGTAAGGGGCGATGAGAATCGGACTGTTGTTAAGTAACAGTCAGCGATCTCGCTGCTATTCGGCTTTTTAGCAATTTGATTTATACCCTGTCACTAAAAGCCGCCACTATACTAAAATATTTAACCCCTATCCCACTGCTCCCGGACCCCGCCACGACTTTAATAAAGTTATTAACCCCTATCCCCCCGCTCCCGGACCCCGCCGCCACTATATAAACATATTAACCCCTAAACCTCTGGCCTCCCACATCACTACCATTAACTAAACCTATTAACCCCTAAACCACCAGCCGCCTACATTGCCATAAACTAAATTAAGCTATTAACCCCTAAACCTAACAACCCGCTAACTTTACATTAAAATTACAACATCCCTATCTTAAAATAAATTTAAACTTACCGGTTAATTCTAAACTATTAATTAACCTACCCTAACTGTTATACTAAAATTACATTAAACTACCAATTAAATTATATATAACTATAACTATATTACATATTAAAAAAAACCTTACCCTACTCAAATTATTTAAATCTACTATTAAAAATTACTAAATTTAAAAAAAAAATGCTAAGGGGCATTGGCCCAAAGATATCAGCTCTTTCACCTTTTAAAAAAAAATGCAAACACCCCCCAACAGTAAAACCCACCACCCAACCAACCCCCCAAATAAAAAACCTATCCAAAAAACCTAAGCTCCCTGATAGGATTAGAGCTGCTAAAATCCTATTGGCTGTTCCAATCAGCCAATAGGATGAGAGCTCAATCCTATTGGCTGATTGGAACAGCCAATAGGATTGAGCTCTCACCCTATTGGCTGATTGGAACAGCCTATAGGATTGAGAGCTCATCCTATTGGCTGATTGGTAGTTTATTGTAGGCTAGGGTTTTTTATTTGGGGGGGCTTTTTTATTTTGATAGGGCTATTAGATTAGTGTTTGGGTTTTTTTGTAACAGCATTTATTTTCTTTTGTAATTTGGTCATTTTTAATAGTAGATTTAAATAATTTGAGTAGGGTTAGGGTTTTTTAATATGTAATATAGTTAATTTAATTGCTAGTTTAATGTAATTTTAGTATAATAGTTAGGGTAAGTTAATTAATAGTTTAGAATTAGTTTCTTTTAATTCTACCGGTAAGTTTAAATTTATTTTAAGATAGGGATATTATCTTAAACCTTAATGTTGTGATGTGGGAGGCCAGAGGTTTAGGGGTTAATACGTTTATTTAGGTGGCGGTGTGGTCCGGGAGCGGCAGGATAGGGGTTAATAACTTTATTTAGTGGCGGCGGGGTCCAGGAGCGGCGGGATAGGGGTTAATAACTTTATTTAGTTTGCGGCGATGTTGTGGCGACAGATTAGGGGTGTTTAGACTCAGGGCTTATGTTAGGGTGTTAGGTGTAAAAGTTACTTGTTTTCTACCATAGAAATCAATGGGATATCTGACAGCATCGAACAGAAGCTTTCGCTGCTTTCAGACTCCCATTGATTCCTATGGCATCCGCGGTCTCCAGGGTGGCGGATTGAAAACCAGGTACTCTGAGCCGGAATAGCCGCGAGCGTCAAGGTTAACTATTTGATTACTTTTAAAAAGTGTTAAATAGTGCTGAATGTGTATTCGGAACATCTGTAATGACGTAAGCATCGATCTGTGTCGGATTGAGACCGGCGGATTGTATGTTATGTCACAGATTTAAACTTTTGCCGGTCTGCAGGCTTTAATAACTATGTCGAATCAAGCTCGCCACAATTACGCTGCGGAATTCCAGCATATTTGCGGTTGACGTCTTGATAAATATCCCCCTCAGTGTCTCAAAGTGTGCACAAATTACACTCTCTAATATCATATCACCACCTATTGGTAAACACTACATCTATCAAATCACCTTTCTTTATAACATTTTGTGCACAAACTATCATATCTAATCTCATAATACCCTCTAGTGGTCAATGTTAATCATAACATGTCATTTTTCTTTAATACAGATAAAACCATTTATAACCTATGTTGAATCAAATCCTCATAATTAACACCCAACTTAACAAAATTATTTATATAAATCCGTTAAAATTAAGTAAACAATTTGTTTTTAAGTTCAAAATTATACACACAAATATACACAGGTAATCTATTATTTAACAAAATACTGACCAATCAAAATCATGATTTAATCCTTTCGGTGTCAGAATTAAGGTGGTAAATCTAATGCATCTCCCTTCTACTTAACATTAGTTCCCTATCTCCTCCTCTCCTAGGAGTTTTGACTTCCTCTAATATTTGAAAACGCAATTGACTTATATCAATGTGCTGATACAGGAGCTTCCGTAGTGTAATTTATGCACACTTTGAGACTATTTAAACAAGGTGTTATGAGATTAGATATGGCAGTTTGTGCACACTATGAAACAAAATGTTATAAAGAAAGATGATTTTATATATTCAGTGTTTACCACTAGGTGGTGCTATAATATTAGAGAGTATAATTTGTGCACACTTTGAGACTACTTAAACACAGGGGAGTTTATTATTAAATAAGCATGAGTAGGGGCATGTTGTGACCCAAAACATTGCTGTTTGCTGTATTGGACCCATGTTTTGCTGAATAAAGATCTATTTTAAAGAATCTTGGAAGCTGGAGGATATTGTTTATTTACTGTTAATGTGAGTGTTAGGGTGAGTGGAACTCGATATGCAGCAAAAGACATACAGGAAACTTTAAAAAGTTTTACTAAAGCAAGAGAAACAAAAACTAAGTGTAAAACAAGAGCAGAGTCCAGGAACAGGTGAAAGGTCAAGTACTGTGTGATCAGTCCAGCAACTAGGTATCAAGGGGGAACGCAGAGCAATGTCCAGCAGGTATAGGTGGATCGGCTGGCACAGGATACCAGATAGATGTAGTAGTGATAGCAGAATTCAGGTAAGCTGCCACTGGTACAGTAAGCACAGGAGACTCAGCAGCGGGATACAGGAGACTCAGCAGGCACAGGATAACCAGCGGGTACTGTTGGTGAGGCTGCCACAGGATATCAGGTGGGTGCACTGGGTACAGCAGGATTTAGGTGTGCTTCCACTGGTACAGCAGGATACAGGAGACTCAGCAGGCACAGGATAACCAGTGGGTAATGTTGATGAGGCTGTCACAGGATATCAGGTGGGTGCATTAGGTACAGCAGGATTCAGGTATTCTGCCACTGGTACAGCAGGATACAGAAGACTCAGCAGGCACAGGATACCCAGCGGGTACTGTTGGTGAGGCTGTCACAGGATACCAGGTGGGTGCACTGGGTACAGCAGGATTCAGGTATGCTGCCACTGGTACAGCAGGATACAGGAGACTCAGCAGGCACATGATACCCAGTGGGTAATGTTGGTGAGACAGTCATGGGATACCAGGTGAGTTCAGCAGGTACAGCGGGATACAGGTAAGCTGCGACTGGTACAGCAGGATACAGTAGGCTGTCACAGGATACTAGGTGAGTGCAGCAGGTACAGCAGGATACAGGTAAGTGGTCACTGGTACAGCAGGATACAGTAGAATTAGCAGGCTGTCACAGGATACTAGGTGAGTTCAGCAGGTACAGCGGGATACAGGTAAGCTGCGACTGGTACAGCAGGATACAGGAGACTCAGTAGGCTGTCACAGGATACTAGGTGAGTGCAGCAGGTACAGCAGGATACAGGTAAGCTGCCACTGGTACAGCAGGATACAGGAGAATTAACAAGCTGTCACAGGATACTAGGTGAGTACAGTAAGCACAGGAGACTCAGCAGCGGGATACAGGAGACTCAGCAGGCACAGGATACCCAGCGGGTAATGTTGGTGAGGCTGCCACAGGATATCAGGTGGGTGCATTGGGTACAGCAGGATTCAGGTGTGCTTCCACTGGTACAGCAGGATACAGGAGACTCAGTAGGCACAGGATACCCAGCGGGTAATGTTGGTGAGACAGTCATGGGATACCAGGTGAGTTCAGCAGGTACAGTGGGATACAGGTAAGTTATGATTGGTACTGGCCCTAGCACCGCTAGCATAGCTCCCAGAACCTTTGTGAGCTGTATCCAACTTGAAAGTTAGAGTCACAAACTGGAAACGTTTGCCTAGAAAGGCAAACCTTAGATAATGAAAATTATCTTTGTGAATAGAGAAATACAAGAAGGTGTCTTTCAAGTCTATGGTGGTAATTAATTTAGCCTTTTGTACCAAGGGTAAGATGGTCCAAATCACCTCCATCTTGAACGTGGTTACCTGAAGAAATTTTAAGAACTTGAGATCTAGAATGGGTTTGTAAGTTCCCTCCTTATTCAGAAATATGAACAGACTTGAAAATAAACTTTTGGCTTCTTTCCAACTCTGGAATGGGAATGATCACTCCCAAATTTTTCAGGTTTTGTTAAGATTGGAAAAAGGTTAGTGCCTTTGTCTGAAGTTTGGGCAGAAGTGACAAGCAAGAACCTTTCACAAGGAGGCTGGACCAAAGCCCTATTCTGTATCCTTGAGATACAATGTTGAGTACCCAGGGATCCTGGACATACTGTCTGTGACTGAAAAAGGTTCTATCTGCCCCCTACCAGAGCTAAGCCTGGTTTAGGGGTTGCACCTTCATTCAGATTTTGATACAGAGTAAAGTGCTTGGCTTTGTTCCATGTACTGCCTGGCTTCTAATGAGGCTTGGAAGACTCAGCTTTCTGGCCAGGTGAGGAAGATTTCTGATTACTGTACCAGTGAAAAGAAAAAAAAACGATAAGCAAATCTAGTTTTGTCTTTGGATTTTTTGTCCTGAGGTACCAGACACTGGGGCCGATTTATCATAGTTTGTCCAACATGATACGCTGTAGCGTATCATGTCCGACAGACATTGCTGAATGCAGACAGCATACACTGTTGGCATTTAACTTTGCACAAGCAGTTCATCAGATGCCGCCCCCTGCAGATTTGCGGCCAATCAGCCACTAGCAGGGGGTGTCAATCAGCCCGATCGTATAAGAATGGGAAGATTGCAGACTGCAGCCTCAGAGGCAGAGGATCAGTTATGGAGTGGCGGTCTTAAGACCGCTGCTTCATAACTGTTGTTTCTGGCGAGCCTGAGGGATTGCGTGGAAACAGGGGCATCAGGGGGCCATTCGGCCATTGATAAATCGGCCCCACTGTGTCAATAATTGCATCCAAGCTAGGACTGAATAACATTTATCCTTGGAAAGGGAGAGATAAAAGTCTGCCCAGAGCAACAGACCAAGATTTGAGCCACAAAGCTCTTGTGAGAACCGCCAGAGGCGCAATCTTTGATTTAATGTGAATGATCTCAAAAATTGTCACAAATAAAAAAATTAGCAACCTTGATCATTTCAAGACAATCCTGAATTTCCTCTAAGGAGAGGTTTCTGAAGAGAAACCATCTCTGATAAGGTGTCACACCACAAAGTGATAGCACCCGCTACATAGGCCACACTGATTGCTGGCCTGAAAAAAAAAACTGCTTGATGTAAAGCTTTTCTATGAAAAGCCTCTAGCTTTCTATCTAAGTCATTAAAAGAAGTACTATTCTCTAAAGGGATAGTAGTACTTTTAGCAAGCATAGCAATAGCTCCATTCACTTTGGGAATAGATTCCCAAAATTCCAGATTTGCGTGAGGAATTGGAAACATCTTTTTGAACTCAGAAAAAAACTCCAAAGTTTTAGGAGGCTTAAATATCAAATCTAGTTGTTTAATCGGTCTTTTCTTCTGTAGGAACAGGTTCTTGGAACTTACAGAGTAAGGAAACTTCTTGCAGCAAAGTGTGCAGTTAATCCATTTTAATAATCCATCTTAAAATATGCGCTCTCAGATTCCAGGTCCAAAGAAAGTTCCTGACTATCTAACAGTATCTCACCTTATGAAGTATCTGAATCTTACACATCAGAATCCTTAAGCACAGTTACAGATGTGCTGCTTCTGTGAGAAATACCAGATGAACTGAACCCAGCTGAAGTACCACCCTCTGCTAGCAAACGCTTATGCTTGCTCTGGGGAAGCATAGATGCCAAAACTTCACAAATAGTGGAGTGCAAATATCCCTTAAAATCAGGAGAAGCATCTAGGTAACCTCTCTGGGACCTACCCTACACTATAATGGTCTCTCAGTCAGCACACCTATAGCACAAACAGTTTCCCAAGGCAAACACTGACCTCCACACAAAGAATGTAAAGAGATAATACCCAGGGCTGACTCTAAGTTACAAAGTGACCTAAACTTGTCAGAGAGAAAAACCTATGTGTGTATTGTCCTCAGCCTAGGTGTAAAATGAACAATATACACCAATTGCCTGTGGGCTATATGAATGCTGATCTTCACCTACCTGTTAGAACTCGCTCCACCTCTCTTACCCAGCTGCAGTAAACCTGTGTCCAGCACAATAGCCCATCCTGGTTAGATCTGAAGCAGCAGTAAATCAAGAGGCCAACAGGAGGAGGCTGAAGGATAATTCCCAGCAACACCTGAGGCAGACCAGTGACAAACACCCAAGGGAGAATTACTATCACTGCCAGATTACTCCTGTACATGCCATTTTCCTATTTCCAGCTCTATAAAGGGGATAAGGTGTCTCACATAGGTCTGAGAACCCCTGAAAAGTACTTCAGTTTTTACCTTCTCCTTTGGAGACAAAGATGGAGGTGTACTGTGAAGTGGGAGGGATTAAAGGCTCCTGGTATGTTGGGTATGTATTTTTTGCCTCCTCCAAATAGACTAGAGTTTAATTCCACATGTGATGGCTCATGGACTCTCACCACCTTATGAAAGAAAAAGTTATAAACCTTAAAGAGATGGTAAATAAAATAACTTACCTCTTCCTCCATTCCAAGGGTACAATGGCCAGTTCTGTTTAAAGCATCTTGGGAAGCTCAAGACCTGTTTAAAAAATATTACAAAAAACATACAAAGTTATTTTAGCAAAATATAAAACATATCTTAATGCTTTTATAAAAAAAAAAAAACACACACACACACAAATAAAACAGTTAAGCCCAAAAGAGATGGAAAATAAAATAGATTACCTCTTGCTGCATTCCGACTGTTTGAAGAACAGTTCTATTTAAAACTTCTTGAGATGCTCGAGACCTGTTAAAAAAAAAACACACACACGGCTAGATTACGAGTTTTTATCGGTAAGGCTTGCGGGGCTAACGAGCCTTTTTTTCCCACCGCTCCCTTAAGACAATGCTGGTATTACAGGTTTTTTTAAATCTGGCATAAGCCGCAAAAAGGTGAGCGTAGAGCAAAATTTAGCTCCACGTCTCACCTCAATACCAGCTTTGCTTAAGTCAGCGGTAAGCTGGCTAAACATGCTCGTGCACGATTTACCCATAGGAAACAATGGGGCTGAGATGGCTGAAAAAAACCCTGCAAAAAAGCAGCGTCCAGCTTCTAACGCAGCCCCATTGTTTCCTATGGGGAAAGGAATTTTATGTCTGCATCTAACATAAAACCCGAGTCTAAACACCCCTAATATTACACTTATTAACCCATAATATGCCGCCCCCACTATCGCTGACACCTGCATTATATTATTAACCCCTAATCTGCCGCTCCGGACACCGCCGCCACCTATATTATCCCTATGAACCCCTAATCTACTGCCCCCAACATCGCCCAAACCTACATTATATCTATTAACCCCTAATCTGCCCCCCAACGTCGCCGCAACTATATTAAATTTATTAACCCCTTATCTGCTGCCGCCAATGTCGTCGCCACTATTTATTAACCCATAAACCTAATTCTAACCCTAACACCCCCCCTTACTTAAATATAATTTAAATTAAACAAAATAAATTTACCATCATTAAATAAATTATTCCTATTTAAAACTAAATACTTACCGATAAAATAAACCCTAAGCTAGCTACAATATAACTAATAGTTACATTGTAGCTAGCTTAGGATTTATATTTATTTTACAGGCAACTTTGTATTTATTTTAACTAGGTAGAATAGTTATTAAATAGTTATTAACTATTTAATAACTTCCTAGTTAAAATAAAGACAAATATACCTGTAAAATAAATCCTAACCTAAGTTACAATTACACCTAACACTACACTATCATTAAATTAATTACCTAAACTACCTACAATTAATTACAATTAAACTAAATAAACTAAATTACGAAAAAAACACTAAATTACAAGAAAAAAAAATTACAAGAATTTTAAACTAATTACACCTATTCTAATCCCCCTAATAAATTAAAAAAGCCCCCCAAAATAATAAAATTCCATACCCTACACTAAATTACAAATAGCCCTTAAAAAGTAAATCAGCTCTTTCACTTGTAAAAAAATACAATACCCCCCCAACATTAAAACCCACCACCCACACACCCAACCCTACTCTAAAACCCACTCAATGCCCCCTTAAAAACAACTAACACTACCCCCTGAAGATCTCCCTACCTTGAGCCGTCTTCACCCAGCCAGGCACAAGTGGACATCCAGAGGGGCAGAAGTCTTCATCCGATCCAGGCAGAAGAGGTTCTCCAGATGGCAGAAGTCTTCATCCAGGCGGCATCTTGTATCTTCATCCATCCGGAGCAGAGTGGATCCATCTTCAATCCAGCCGACGCTGAGCCATCCTCTTCCATCGACGTCCTAACGAAGAATGAAGGTTCCTTTAAATGACGTCATCCAAGATGGCGTCCCTTGAATTCCGATTAGCTGATAGGATTCTATCAGCCAATCGGAATTAAGGTAGGAAAAATCATATTGGCTGATTGAAGTTCAATCCTATTGGCTGATTGGATCAGCCAATAGGATTGAGCTTGCATTCTATTGGCTGTTCCAATCAAAATGCTAATAAAAAGACAGACATGTACAGGCTACCTTTACAAATTAAAGGCCCAGTCAACGTTCAAATTAATGTCACATAATTCTGCACTAAGTGCAGAATTATGTAGCATTAACCTAGCGACACATGCAAAAAAGGGGGTTAGAAGATTTAACCCCCCAAAACCGTACTCACGTTACCTTTCTTGCCAGCCTCTACTGCTCTTCAGAATTTTTCAACAGTACGTCACGGGCGTGCTGCCTAATCACAGTGCACCAGCTTGTGCCGTTGAACTACATGTAGCACGCTCCTGCGCTGGGTAAAGCAGCCGACAGCTCGCTACATGTAATTCAACAATGTGACCGATTGTGCTGTGATTAGAAACTTCGCTGTTGAAGAAACCAGAAGAGCAGTAGCGGCTGGCGAGGAAGGTAAGGTGAGGTAAGTATGAGTTTGGGGACTTAAATCTTTAAAATCCTTTCCACTATCCACATAATTATGTAACATTCATTTGAACATTGACTGTCCCTTTAATATAACACATTTAAACATTAGTAATTGCACTCCTATATTTTCCTTAAGATTACCTGCTTTTCCAAAAAAACTTAAAGGTGCATCAACCAGTGTGACAATCACTTCCTCTCTCCCGCCTACACCATCCCACCACTAATCCAATACTCCATAGAGGAAGAGGGGATGAGTCACTCTGCTTGGTGTCCTTTTCGTCCTTCTGAGAATAAAATAAAACTGTTGTTCTAATATTAAATCAATTAATGAAAAGCACTAGTTGAAAAATGTATTAAACTAAATCCCCATCCCTCTCCCAGCTTCCATAAACTCTCTACCATTCCAGTTCCCTACAGAGAATATCACTCAGCTTGGCTTCTATTTATGTCCTCTAGAAGTATAGGCAGCTCTCCAAAAGCAAATACTTTTAGCAAAAACACAAATTTAAAAAGTGCTTAACCCAAAAGAGGTGGTAATTATAACAGCTTACCTCTTCCTTCATTCCGATGGTTTGATGAACAGTTCTATTAAAAACTTCTTGGGAAGCTCAAATAAAGAGACCTGTGTATATAAAAATTAAAACATACAAAGTTAGTTTACAAACATATACAAGCTATAAAAAAGAGGTTAAGGAAATTTGCTACATGATTATTAAAGGGCCAGTAAACCTAGCAAAAAATGTTATATAATTCTGCACATGCTCGCTTCCGCTCTGGTCTGGTAGCGGGAGCGAGCTACACTGAGTTTAATAGCGCGATCAGGCCGGCTGTGATTAGACAGCGTGCCCAAGTGCACTTAGGAGAAGAAAACAGACCAGCTCAGTAGAGCCAGGATCGGCGTTCTGTTTTCTTTGCTAAATATCAATCTAACAATTTGCTTTAGAAACCTGGCGCTAAGCTAATGTTATATAATTCTGCACTATGTGCAGAATTATATAACATTATTTGCTAGGTTTACTGGCCCTTTAAGCTCTCAGGATCATTACAGATTTACACCAATATAAAAATCTTTTAAAGAGATGGTGGTGAGAGTCCATAATAAATCACATGTGGGATTATACTCCAGTCCACTAGGAAGAGGCAAATAATACTCAACATAACAAGAGCTTTTAATCCTATTCATTTCACTGATTACCTCAGTGAAACATATGGCCAAGGAAGGAAAGGAACAGAAAAGCAGGAAAAATCAAGGTAGGGTAAATGAAGTGACGCAAAATGAGCATAAAAATGGGAGGGTCTCGTGGACTCTCATCAACATGAAAAAATTAACTTATTAGGTAAGTATAAATTTTGTTTTCTTTCTTAAAGTGTTGAGAGTCCACAAGATTTTACAGCTGTGATCTAGTACTCAAACTGTGGAGTCCACAAGATAACCGTGAAAGCGCAGAACACTTAAGACATGAAAACTAATGACTAGATACGGCTGCCTGGGGAACTTTCCTGCAAAATGAGACAAAAAACATCAAACTGATAAAATGTAGTAAAATAATATAAGAACTAAATAGATGTCTTGCAGATTTGTTCCACAGATACTTCATTCCTAAAGGCCCTAGAAGTAGAAACAGATCTCGCTACCTCCCTTACTAATCATTTGCTTTAGCCAAGAAGCAACTCTAATTGCTGAAGCTTTCTGACCCTTCTGAGATTCATAAACAATGGACAAATAAGGAAAAAAATTGTCAAAAAAATCTTAGTGGCCCCTAAAGACAATTTTAGATTCCTTACCAAATGCAGATTATGTAAAAGATATTATCTTCCAGACAGAAGTTGAGTGTCCAAAAACATGCATAAATTTAAAGGATGTTGTTTATAATACCCGTTGGGCCAAAAAGGTTCCAAGGAGTAGATACCGGATTAAACACCTGTCTAATGGTAAACACCTTGTGTCATGCCTGCCTGCTTAATGCCCCTGTCTCGTTAAGGATGTTACTGTTCTTCCCTGTCAGTCAGCTTGCTTTCATCGTCCACATCTTCTGCTGGAACCTGTCTGATTAGTTATCTCCCACCTAATCTCTAAAAAAGTTTCTATTTAGGAAATTCTCATGCCTAGGCTCAATGCACCAGCTTAGTTGCAGTTTACACTGTGTCTGTTCCAACGTACCTTTTCCCTGTGTATTTCATGTCATTCCAGTCCTACCTGATATCCTCTGTCTGTACCCTGCTTTATTATTATTATTTTTTTATTCTGCTGTAATTATCCTGGACACTGCTATAATGTATGTTCTAAACCCTGCAACATATCTCAGTTCCCAAAGAAACATTATTGCGATCATACAGCCATTTGCTACAAGTAAATTCTATACCCTAATCCTGCAACATAACTCAGTTACCAGGCAAGTATTAATGTGACTACCCAGTCATATGCTACAACTGTATTGTATAGTCAGACCCTGCAACATAACTCAGTTACCAGAAAAGTATTATTGTGATCACCCAGTCATCTGCTAAAATGGGTTTGCCTTTACAAACTATATCTGATGACCAAGATTTTAACCACCAGACTCTTCTTGTTAAACGACCAAGCTGAATATTGGCATTGATGAAGATGATTTCCACAACAGCATCACAAAATAAAGTATTGGCAACTTTAATAATCTACAGACGATCCTGAATCTTATCCAATGATACCAATTCTGATAAAGAGTCACACTATAAAGTTATAACATCTGCTCCTCAAACACCACAAACTACTGGTTTGAGGACAAAAAACAGCCTGCTGAAAAGCTTTTCTATGATAAACTACTAATGTCCTATCCATTATCAGAGCAAGTGTGATGTGATCACTGACTCAAGAGCTGATACCTGTTTGTGAGCAAAACCACCTCTGTGACATCACAGGCTCCATGGTAACTCACCACCTCTAACCACAAACAATGAGGCAGAGGTGGACTGTCACTCTAGACTCGGTTACCTCTTAGCCAATATGGAACAAATCTTATAAATATGTCCTTGAATGAAGTGTTGTATTCTAATGCAGGGCCGGACTGGGACCAAAAATAGGCCCGGGCATTTTAAATGGACAGACAACAACAGAATTTTTGTTGTTTTAATAGATAGATAATCCCTTTATTACCCATTTCCCAGTTAGGGATGGGCGAATGTTTCTAAAAATTTGAAATTTAATACAAATTTTTATACATTCGTTCATTCAAATCGAATTTCAAATATTTGTATAACATTCTAATATTCTATTTTCGAATTTTCGTTTTCGAATTTTTCAATAAAATTCGAAAATATTTGTTTGAGTAATAGAATGTTTAGCTATGTATTCATTCAATTTCAAAATGTAATATTTGAATTTGAATGTGACATTCGAATTTGATGTAATATTCGAATTCGAAATAGTAACTCTAGTCTACAACTGTGCTTAATAAATGCAATATTCAAATTTGAATGTCACATTCGAATTGAAAATAGTATTTCTAGATTACAACTGTGTTTGATAAATGTAATATTCGAATTTGACTGCTACATTTGAATTCGAATGTCACATTTGAATTCGAAATAGTGTTTCTAGCCTAATACTGTGTTTTACAAATGTAATATTCGAATGTGACATTCAAATTCGAAATAGTATTTCTAGTCTACAAATGTATTATTTCTAGTCTAATACTGTGTTTTTTAAATGTAATATTCTAATTTGAATGTGACATTCGAATTCGAATGTCACATTCAAATTCAAAATAGTTATTCTAGTTTACAGAATGAGGATACCAAAGCGCCAAAAAAGGCTGGGTCTGAACTAACAAAAGCTAACAACACAATTAGGTAAAATAAATTACACTTTAATTACAAACATGCATGGTTCCATGTACTAGACAACTTATAAAAATATAAAAATGTATATTAAAACAAGGTAATACAATCAGAGACACTGGCCTTATACAATGGCTAGTTTGAAGAACGCTAAAAATTCCTGGTTTCCCAGTTTACGGTAATCAAGGTGTCCTTGGACTAGGGTGAACACTTAATCTAATGGTGTGTTGAAGATAGGGTACACCAATAATCCTACAGATGTTTCTCATAGACTTCTAAACAAGTGTCTTAGAGTAAATAAACATATAAATATATATTCAACTGTCCTAAAGATAAATGTGTGAAGGTGGATTTTTCTTTAGTCGTACAGCTGTGTCTGTGAGCTACATTAATTTGTCGTTGAAGTGGTTGGGCTAACGATTAGATATGACTGTGTGTATAGAATGGGCACAATTGAAAAGTGTTGCACAAATCAGTGCTAAAACAAGTGTCTGTGAACTCAGAGTCTTGATAAAGGTCTAGTACAGACCAAAACGCGTCGACTGGTGAGTTATTTTTCAATTGTTAGAAGATTAGGAAAACCATCTGCACTATTGTTTGTTTTTATTATTTTAGGTACCGTTGTGGATTGCTTAGCGTCTGAGAAGACCAAGACTTTCCTTTAACATACTCCGCTCCTGCTGCAGTTGCAGGATTACTGCAGGAACATTATCCTATTTAAAGGGTTTTAGGAAGATCTGTATGTTGGATTGACTGTTCACTTAAACTTTCTTTTTCACACAGTGGCCACTGATTTTTGATTTTTGATTTTTAATTATTTTTATTTTTACATATATCTTGTACTGCTGAATTTGTATTTTTTTCACGATACACGGATCATCAAATTCTGTTATGATTTGTTAATCTATGTCACATATACTTTGAAGGCTGCAGTTTTATATATATTTTTTGATCACGTATTTGTATGGAAGTTATATCTGATTAAGTGTCACTTAGTATGCACGTTCACAGACACTTGTTTTAGCACTGATTTGTGCAACACTTTTCAATTGTGCCCCTTCTATACACACAGTCATATCTAATCGTTAGCCCAACCACTTCAACGACAAATTAATGTAGCTCACAGACACAGCTGTACGACTAAAGAAAAATCCACCTTCACACATTTATCTTTAGGACAGTTGGATATATATTTATATGTTTATTTACTCTAAGACACTTGTTTAGAAGTCTATGAGAAACATCTGTAGGATTATTGGTGTACCCTATCTTCAACACACCATTAGATTAAGTGTTCACCCTAGTCCAAGGACATCTTGATTACCGTAAACTGGGAAACCAGGAATTTTTTATCGTTCTTCACACTAGCCATTGTATAAGGCCAGTGTCTCTGATTGTATTACCTTGTTTTAATATACATTTTTATATTTTTATAAGTTGTCTAGTACATGGAACCATGCATGTTTGTGATTAAAGTGTAATTTATTTTACCTAATTGTGTTTTTAGCTTTTGTTAGTTCAGACCCAGCCTTTTTTGGCGCTTTGGTATCCTTCTCATTCTATTTAGTATATTATTGACTACTAGGAGTCAATTTCCGAAGCTAGGGTCATTTCTAGGCAGGCGCTCAGTGTACCCCGTCTATAATATTATTTCTAGTTTAAAACTGTGTTTATTAAATGTAATATTCGAATTTGAATGCTACATTCGAATTCGAAATAGTATTTCTAGTCTAATACTGTATTTTATAAATGTAATATTCGAATTCGAATGTGACATTCGAATTCGAATGTAACTTTCAAATTCAAAATAGTATTTCTAGTCTACAATTGTGTTTTATAAATGTAATATTCGAATTTGAATGTCACATTCAAATTCGAAAGTGACATTTGAAAACTGTAAATAACATTCGATAATAGAATTTTTAAGAATATTCGTTGTTATCAACATTCTATTATGTAAATCGAATTTCTACAATAATATTCGTTCTAACATTTGAATTTGAATATAAACACATTTGCCCCATCCCTATCCCCAGTTTTGCATAACCAACACTGTTATATTAATATACTTTTAACCTCTGTGATTAACTTGTATATAAGCATCTTCTGACAGCCCCCTGATCACATGACATTTTATTTATTATCTATTGACTTTCATTTTAGCCAATTAGTGCAGTGTCTGTCACAATCTACGTGCGTGATCACAATGTTATCTATATGGTTTACATGAACTAGCTCTCCAAAGAAAGACAAAGTACTAATGGCACTGCTGGGATTTACAGATTAGGGTAGCCTGTTAGTCTCTGGATCTATGGATAAAATATATATATATATAAATGTATTTATAGTCCAGTTTTATTATATTGCAGAATGGCTGAGGTGCTGTGTACTAGTTATATACAAAAAACAATATCAATCCGAAGATTGATGGATTGTACACCTAAATAGCACTCTTTCCCTAATCGATAGTGGCAAAAATTGGGCAAGATATAAGTGTCCTAGGAGGAGGGAGTGCACAGGGATTATTTAAAATATAACCTTTATTTGGTAATTTAAAAGAAAAGACAAATACAATCAACATACATATATTGTTAAAAACACAGGATTTGGTCTGATTTGGTTTATATCCAATTTTCACAAAATGTGACGAGTGGTTGTGGCATATATTAATGTGACTTAACTTCAAATGAATCTCAGGTCAGGAAAATCTCTAGGAGTAGGTAGTGATCTAATGCTCTTGGGACTTACATAGTATTTGTAGAGCTTATATTACTGTAATATTGACTCTGCTGTTAATACGTTGTCTGTAATTCAAAGTTTAATTCAGGTTGTCTTTCTGGGTATCTTGTATGCGAACGTACAGTTTTCTCACCCTTGATTGATTTTAAGATTGTATTTATTACTACGTGTGAAATCAGAGTGGGGATTACAGTTGGTGTGGGAATACAATATACCTTATTTTATTTAGACAGGTCTATAGTTATATGGAACAGTATCTTGTTGACTTCCAATTTATTTCTTATAACAAACTTTTTCACAAATATCCAGGTCACCTGTTGTTACAAATGTGATAGGCTAAGTGCAGTACTTGCATTTGACAAAATCTAAGCAAACTTAGACAGACAGTACTGTCTATATATAACTGCACTTAAAAGTAAGATATCAGGTCTGCCCCTGTGTAGTCTGTTATCAGATATTACTGAAAAATGATCCTAATATATTAACAAAATATTTACTGGGCTTTCACGCACAATAGGAATGAATAACCTTAATAAAGTCTCAACTTATTCTGCGGTTGGTGTTACTTTATAAAATGCGCATGTTAAAGTAACTTTGAATTATTTTGTTACTTTAGTTGGATCTTAATAAATCTAAGGCAGCTATCTATGTTGAAAAATATAATGTGCTGCTTAATTCACTATGTAACAGTTTAATATATTGCTGAAACTCGGCTGAATTAAATGGTTACCATTCATAAAATATAATATTTATCCCTTCCTTGTAATAGAATCAATTATTATGATGGCAAAATACTTAGGAGAAATTCTTCTTGTGTTACATTTTAGTTGTTTCAGTCTGCATGAATAAGGTTTGTAACAAACTGTTCGTGACAGGTTGTAAAAAGATACTGCCTTTCACGCTCTTATGTTATATTTAGGTTGTATCAGTCTGCATGAATAGAGTTTGTAACAGACTATTCGTGACCAGTTATACAAAGACACTGCATGTCTCGCTTTTATATTACACTGCTGCACTTTAGGGTTTTGTGTTACTGATAAGTTCTTGAGACCAGTATGTTTGTTAAATTGAGTATTCACAATTTATATTCACATAAGAGTTATAGTAATGTGTCTATATTTATCACCAATAAATTCTTGAGACTAGTATGTTTGTTAAATTGAGTATTCGCAATTTATATTCACATAAGAGTTATAGTAATGTGTCTATATTTATCACCAACAATTTTAAATTAAACTGAAAGTTTTTGTGTTTTGTACATACGTAAGGGTTAAAACAGCAAAGTGAATTTTTTTATATAGCGCTACCGCAAAGTAGCGGATATGAGTAGAGTTTTTGGATTCTACTTATCCTGGATATCAATTAGTTAATCCGTGTAGTGAAACTGAAACTTGCAGTCTAACAGCATTAGACCAATAATTAACTAAGTATTAGGAGTACCATATACAAATTTCAAAGTCCCAAATTAATCAATTTTATACTAGGACCTTACTGCAGATACCAGTTAAGCTTACAACAAAATTACTGAATATATCCCTATTCTGAGATCGGTTAACTTAACATTATGCACAACCACTTTAAATTTTAAGTATTAAAGACCAAAATTGCTGCTAGTTAAAAAATGCTAAGAGGCATTCACGACAAACAATTCCCTAACATGTTTCGCCACTAACGTGGCTTTTTCAAAGGGTACGGCGCGGCCAAACATGTGTCTTTTTTTTGGCTCGCACTGCTCCTCCTGTTTGACGTCATTGGACAAGTCCGGAGGTTCGTAACAGGGAACCAATTGTTGAATACAAGCCAGCCTGTATACGTAAGAGGAAAGATGTGATTGGACAAGGCTGCAGTTTCATTCTTATTATGTGTAATTTGAGATCATTCTGTGATACTATGATTGTAAAATATTATCTAAGAAAAACAAAGAGAACATCTGCTGTTTGTTGGATTATTTTGGAGAATAAACATTAAACAGTGAATATTTCTTGTGATTTTTAAATTGTGTTACAACTCGGCATATGACAGGCTGCATTGCTAGTGAGTAATACAGAGGTGGGGATTGGATTGCTTGGTTATTCATTGTAAGAATATAAGATGGAGAGGGTTGAATGAAAATAATTCATTAGAGAAGTATATGCTTGCAACATAATATGTTTTTAAACTCTGATCTATGTTTATCAAATGAACGTTATAAATTCCTGATTTTGAAGTGAAAGGTATCACAAATGATGTTAAATGAAGGTAAGCGGTCTGACATAGTCACTGTAATTACATACAAAATCCCACTATTTCGTAAATCTTTTGAGGATGATACAGAGAAACTGGTAATAAACTTTTTAATTCTGATCAGGACAGAAAGCTATACAGCTAAATACATAGGTATTAATGAAGTATTATTATCTAATATTTCCATAATGGCGTAACACCACATTGACTATAGGGTTGATGTGAATCTAGAGTATAAACGTACTGAGATTAGATCTCTATGTGCTAAAGCAATGTGTTAAACTATAAATTGCTGAGTGGCAATTCTTACAAATAATAAAGTTAAGGGTCTAAATAAAAGACTTACGGCTAGATTTAGAGTTTGGCGTTAGCCATCAAAACCAGCGTTAGAGGCTCCTAACGCTGGTTTTGGGCTACCGCTGGTATTTAGAGTCAGTCAGGAAAGGGTCTAACGCTCACTTTGCAGCCGCGACTTTTCCATACCGCAGATCCCCTTACGTCAATTGCGTATCCTATCTTTTCAATGGGATCTTTCTAACGCCGGTATTTAGAGTCTTGGCTGAAGTGAGCGTTAGAAATCTAACGACAAAACTCCAGCCGCAGAAAAAAGTCAGTAGTTAAGAGCTTTCTGGGCTAACGCCGGTTTATAAAGCTCTTAACTACTGTGCTCTAAAGTACACTAACACCCATAAACTACCTATGTACCCCTAAACCGAGGCCCCCCCACATCGCCGCCACTCTATTAAATTTTTTTAACCCCTAATCTGCCGACCGCACACCGCCGCCACCTACGTTATCCCTATGTACCCCTAATCTGCTGCCCCTAATACCGCCGACACCTACATAATATTTATTAACCCCTAATCTGCCACCCCCGCTATCGCTGACACCTGCATATTTTTTTTAACCCCTAATCTGCCGCTCCGTACACCGCCGCAACCTACATTATACCTATGTACCCCTAATCTGCTGCCCCTAACACAGCCGACCCCTATATTATATTTATTAACCCCTAATCAGCCATTCTGTGAACTCGGGGAAAAAAAGCATGCGTAGCTAACGCACCCCTTTGGCCGCAGAACTCTAAATCTAGCCGTTAATATCTTAAAGTGATACAGTGCATGGATATTAAATAAATAATGTGAGAAGTGAGCTCAAGACAGTTTGTGCTAATCTTTAGTGGTCATGAAAGAGTAAGTGAATGGAAGTGCCTAACCAAATGGGGATGATCACATTGTGTGATAAAGTGTAGGTGAGAGTAGTTCAAGTGAAATATAAGTGATAAAACCTATAGCAAATGTAAAAAATTGTGGTGCACATATTGATTCGTTAATTTTGTGAGTTCATCCTGATATATATAATATCTTGTTTCAATTCCTTTAATATTTCCTAAGTTACTGATGATTATCACCTTGTTCATATCTAAAGATATGAAAAGTAATTATTATGTTCATTTAGGCCATTAGGTTGTATGGAATTGAGCAGATAAATCCATCTACTTTCATATTGTAGTAAGCTTGTTTCCTTATCTCCTGCTCTAATTCCAAAATTAACTTTTTGTATACCAAAACATCTTAACCCTTCTGCCTTTCCTTGGTGAAATTTATAAAAATGTTGTGCTACTGATGAAATGGCCTTCTTGTTCTTTAAGTCTTTGTCTTCGTGCGTAATTTACGTGTCGTCATCCCCACATAGATTTTGGGACACTTGCATTGTAAGGCGTAGATTACACCGGTGGTGTTACAATTAATGAAAGATCTGATTACATGTTTCTTGTCAAATCTATCTGTAACTGATGTTGTTTTTTTCAGAAATTTACAGCTTATACAATTCCCACATGGGTATGAACCAGTTTGTATGCCACTGACAGTGGTTCTCTTTTTACGAGTGTAGTGACTGGGACTCACTAGATCTTTTAGATTTTTTGTGCGTCGATAACTGATGTCAACTTTGGGTCCTATAAACTGACCCAAGGTGTTATCTGCTTGCAGGATGTGCCAGTGTTTGTTGATTATTTGGATTACATCCTTGCTTTGCGCATTGTAGGTCAATACTAATCTAGTTTTGCTGTCATTTTTATGAATCTTATGTTTTAATAGATTCTGACGTTTTGTTTTTCTTGCCTTGTTCTTTGCTTTTTTAATTGAAGATTTACTATACCCCCTCTGGCTAAGGCGATCTGTTGTTTCTTGAGCTCTGATTTTATATAGATTTGGTTCTGAACAATTTCTTTTGACCCGTAGAAATTCGCCAGTCGGGAGGGACTTAATTGTGCATGGTGCATGTGCACTTGTGTTGTATAGAATAGTATTAGTAGCTGTTTTCTTTCTATATAAATCCGTCCCCAACATGCCATTGCTTTTTTTGAAAATTCTCAAGTCCAAGAAAGAAATTTCAGTCTGGCTATATTCATAAGTTAGTTTAATGTTCAGATTGTTGCGATTTAGAATCATTAAAAACTTATCCAGTTTTTCTTTGGGTCCTTCCCAGATTAGCAGGATATCATCTATATATCTTAGCCAGAGGGGGATATATTGAGTAAATTCATCATTGTCATCAATGAAGACAGTGTTATGCTCCCACCAACCTAAAAATAGGTTGGCGTAAGTCGGTGCACAAGCTGTCCCCATGGCTGTCCCCCTTGTTTGCAGATAGAATTGGTCATTAAAGACGAAATAGTTCTTTTTGAGCACAAATTCAAGTAATTTCATCACAAAATTGTTATGATTTTCATCCTCTTCTGTTCCCAGATTCAGATAATATTGAACTGCTTCCAGCCCTAATTCATGTTTGATACTAGTGTAGAGGGCCTCTACATCCGCGGTGACAAGCCAAGATGTGGGTCCTAATTGGATGTCTTGTAAATGCTGGAGTGTCTCCATAGTGTCCTTTATATAAGAAGGAATTTCTGTTAAGAATTCTCTTAATCGTTGATCAATATATTTGCTAGCTTTCTCAGTCAAATTTTCATTGCCTGACACTATGGGGCGGCCCGGTGGATGTTTAGCATTTTTATGTACCTTGGGGATCAGGTAAAAGGTGGCTACTTTAGGATGATTCACCGTTAGGAATTTTTTCTCTTTTTCACTGATGATATTGTTCATATCTTGGCTTGAGTGATGAGATCTTTGTATTGTGTGAGGAATTGTTCAGTTGGATTGCTCCACAGTTTTTTGTAACAGGTTTCATTAGTTAGCTGTATGTTAGCCTCTTTTAAATGCATCTCTGTAGGCCAGAGAACAATATTACCACCTTTGTCCGCTTGGCGGACTATTACATCATCCCAATTTTGAATTTCAGCTAAAGCACGTTTCTCACCTTTAGTTAGATTCGTTGGGGGAGATTTGACTTGTAGATTAGATATCTCTTTGCAGACAATATTATTAAAGATATGAACACTTGGGCTGATGGAGGATTTGGGTATGTACTTGGATTTATTAATTAGGCTATTTCGCCAATTTGTACTGCCATCTGTTTCATTTTCTTTTAATAGATCTTCCAAATCCTGTAGTACTGTTAAATCTTCTATGGCCCATTGATTCTCTGAGCCTGGTTCTTTTTGATTTTTTGTTTCTGCATATTGTTTGCGTAACAATAATTTTCTTAGATATAGTTGTATATCTTTTATATTTTCGAACTTATCAAGTAAGGTGCTTGGACAAAAAGATAGACCTTTAGATAGTAAAGATAGATGGTCTTCTGACAATATTTTGTTAGATAGATTTAACACTTTCATTGTTTCATTTTGATTTTGGAGAAAGGACTGGGGCTCCTTTTGTAAGGTTTGTTGCTGTGTCTGGTTTCTCTGACACTTCTGGTTCTTGTTACTTTTTTGTTTGCCCCCCCCCCCCTACCTCTTCTGGTGGGTCTGGATTTATGTTGGTACCTTCCTCTAAAAAACCTTTCCTTTTTCTGTTTTCTTGTTGTACTGGGACAGAATTAGTTGATCGCTCAGTTGCTTCGTCTATAGAGTTATCAGATTCTTCACCTTCTGTTTCTGTGTCACTTTGTATAATAGTCACTCTTTGACGGTTTGTGGAGGTGTTGGAATTACATTTTCTTTTCCATCTGTATACCCTATTGTTTTGAAAATCTTCCATGTATCTGTTTAGATTAGCCTATCACATTTGTAACAACAGGTGACCTGGATATTTGTGAAAAAGTATGTTATAGGAAATTAATTGGAAGTCAACAAGATACTGTTCCATATAACTATAGACCAGTCTAAATAAAATAAGGTATATTGTATTCCCACACCAACTGTAATCCCCACTCTGATTTCACACGTAGTAATAAATAAAATCTTGAGATCAATCAAGGGTGAGAAAACTGTATGTTCACATACAAGATAACCCAGAAAGACACTTACTCCTAAAAACTGTGCTAACTTACTGATTCAATGATAGGCTTCTAAAAGCACTAAAAATACAGTATATATAACAACAATGTAATTAAAACAAATATTAACGATCTTCAGTGCTTTTTAATTTTATTCAGTGATTTACCATTTTAGTAATCTTTACCAATACAGTCGTTGTATATAAGTTTGTTTGGTATTTGATCTGGTATTTGATCTATTATCACCAGTTCGCTTTATACACAGCCTTGAGATTTATTAAAAATACTACTTAAATATTTAATGTTAAATGTTATCTTCAATATAAATAAAAAATAATCTCTTATAAATATACTGATTTTATGCTCACCTTAATGTCTCAGGGAGTATGGTAGAAAGCTAGTATTCTCTCGTTTTTCCTTTCTTTATATCAGAATCTCCCCGACTTCCTTGTGAGTGTGGTGCCGCTTCACAGTTCACTGAACCTTGCAGATTATTTCAGACAACGAGAGTACTATAAGACAAAAAGAAGAGAGAGCGCAACCACGACTCATGGTAAAAGTATTTAATTCCACTTTGCGCATATGTACATACTGCACTTACAAGAATTCAATAATCACAAGCGTCTCTAAAATCTCACACAGTCCGCGGTTCTCCGTTCTCCATCAGCTGTAGCTGTTTCCTTGCTCCTCTCTATTTCCGGCGTGTGGAATTAATTGTTGTTCCTTTTCACAGTGCAGGAATTAGTTCAAGCCTTCCTATCCCAATACTGTTATTAGACTGGATCAGTTGATGTCTACGCGTTTTGTCCGTCTTCTGCAGACTTTTTCAAGACTTCTGAACAGTGTTTACATTTCGCGGGGATCCTCTGTTTAAAAACCTGCTTACTCCTCCTCTTTCTCTGTCCCATTCCAATCAACTACTGGGCAGTTTTCACGCCCTCTTCCACCGTCAGTAGTATATTCTCATTCAAATTTTGGCGCACTTTCTGCCTTCCTGTAGCGTCTGAATTTAAATCTAAAGAAGAAATACAGACCTGGAAGTGACGTTCCAAGACTAATAACAACATATAATTCTCAAAGTAAAATGGTTAATGAAATTTTGAATAAATATTGGTACATTCTCAAATCTGATTCAACACTAAAAGATATTATAGGGACTAGACCCTCCATCTCATACAAACGTACACGTAACATCAAGGATATGATCACAAGCAGCCATCTACAGAGGCATAAAACCAAGACAGCAGGGGGGGCGTGTCCGGGCTATGGCCTAAGATGGCTGCTAAATTGGGAGCTCTGCTACTCAGAGTTACATTCCGCCTGTAATCTGTGGGCCATATAGCCATCCAGCAATAATTTTTATGTTATATCATAGAGGACACTTAGCTGAATGGCTCTATATAAAAATTTTCTTTACTAAGCACACCAGGACTTCCCAACCGGACCACTGAGTGTCTCTGGCGGCCTCCAAGGAGAGAGATCCCAGCTCCCCCCCCGGGTACCGGGTGAACAGAGTATACTGACATCCTCTGTCATGAAGGAGATGCTTACCCTAATACAGGCTCTATTAAAGGAGCGAGAAAGGCAGATATGCGAGAAGATTGATCGCATTGCAACCATTTCTGCAGTGCAGCATGGCAACAATTGGGAGACTGCTAATGCCGCAATGGGCAAATGGCGCTCGGATCTGGAGTGGTCCGAGATCAAGGAGGAGAGCACAGAGGCGCTGCAAAACCTGTCTCAAGAATTCCACCCTAACCCAGATCTCGAAGAGTGTGGAGCAGAATGCCCGCTAACGGATGTGGCAGAAACGGCTGATACGGAGTGCGCAGAAGGTCGTCGGGCTGGTGTCCCTTGTGGGGGCGAGGTGGGGAGAGCGGCCGGCTCCCTGACGCATGGCCCTGCCGGGGGACAAAAGCCGCAGACGAGTCGTCGCTGCACTATTGTCTATACAGCCTCCGCTATGGTCGTGTCCCTACAGGGATTTGTCGAATCCTCAGAAAGCTCCCGGTATCTGGACTCCCAGGGCCATATGGCTCTATATGTTCTGAAGGAGGTGAGAGCTGGGGTCGGTTAAACTGTGGACAGCGTGATCAGGGACAGATAAAAATCCCCAAGCATATCAGTCAATGTAAACTGTACCGGAATGATGCCTGTAATGGTTGAGTTTTACTTATATGAAGTCTGGTAGTGCCTTTGTGTTTGTGGAGTGGGATATGTCGGACATTTTATTTTATTGGCATGATGGGATTTTTTTATTTCTCTTCTTTCTCCTAGACTGAATAATATGATATGTGTTGACAGTCCTATTAACCAAGTTCTCCCTTTATATTCAGTTATAACATGTTATGATAGTGTGCTGTCTGATTAACTGTATTACATTGATATAAAACATGAGGGTTATGTTATGCTATATTTATGTATGGGGTTGTAATAACTGCTGCATATATCACATTAAGGTGCAGGCCTGATGGAGGCCTGCATTGCCCAAAACCCCTCAGACTAGAAAGTTATTGGTTCTATGTGAATCTGAGGCCCTGGAAAGGCCTATAGTAATTTAATGGATGCACTGAGAAGTATATCACTACACCATACTAGGGTATCCCCCAGCATTTTCTATTATTTGTATCTATCGCCTAAGGTCCAAATGAGGCCATCATTGTTTAAGTGGGGTATAATATATCTTAATTTCTATGTATTTAGGGGAACTTCTTGCATGTCATTAGTTCTGCTTAAGGTAGAGATAACATTATTACAGCATTGGGTCAAAGTGTGGCCCTATTAACATTCTTTCCATTCTCTACCCATCACCTATATATTCTTCTTTTGTCTTTTGAATATGTCATAGACAAGTACAAGCCTGCATATGTTGCAAATTGTTCACTGAAGTTAGGCTTAGACTACGTTGGTTGTTTTGTTCTATGATATTTGCCCTTTTGAAAATGCACTTAAGATAAAATGAGGTAATATACATGGCTAGAAAATGTACCTTTGCGTAAAGGTATACTTAGATTTTATAGATATGAAGTCATGCTTGTTTAGTCCATCATGTAAGTTCTGATGTCTGTCAAATGGGCATGTTGCCATGATGTTTTTTCTGTGTAATTTTATTTTTGTTTGTCATATTACCTCAATAAAAAAATTATTTATAAAAAAAAAAAAAAAACCAAGACAGCATTGGAACCAGGATCACATAAATGTGGCAATTGCAGCACATGTAAACATATGATCAAATCTGATCAAATCTGATCATATAATTGACCGATTCAAGAACAAACATGTCATTAAAGACTATGGGGCCTAGTTATCAAGCCGTCAACCTCAAATACGCTGGAATTCTGCATCGTATTTGTGGCGAGGCTGATACGCCTTAGTTATCAAAGGCTCGAGACCGGCAAAAGTAGAATTTTGTGACGTAAGCATCGATCCGCCGGACTCAGTCCGACACAGATCGATTCTTACGTCACTCCAGATGTGCGGCACATTCTCACTACTTTTGCTAGTTATCAAATGATCGCCATAGAACAAGCCACTGAGCTGTTGTTCGTTCCTGGTAGAGCGCTTCTCTCTTTGTATGCAAATTATTATGACCCTGGGGAAGTCTCCCTATGGGTGATGGGGGAAACCAGACGTGGACTCCTTGCCCAGTGTGCTTAGAGGAATGTGGCTGCACCTCACTGACGAGGCCCATAGGAGGCCGAAACGATCGACTGGGGTTGTCATGTTCCTTGTTCAGAGGAGAATTGCCTGGTATTTCGGGGCTGGACTGACCTTACTTGGCGGGATCAGACTGATATACTTCAGGAAAGTTTTTTTCTGTGAAAAGCACACTGGTCTAAAAGAGGCTGCTTCCGGGTGGTAAATTGCCATAGAACAAGCCACTGAGCTGTTGTTCGTTCCTGGTAGAGCGCTTCTCTCTTTGTATGCAAATTATTATGACCCTGGGGATGTCTCCCTATGGGTGATGGGGGAAACCAGACATGGACTCCTTGCTCAGTGTGCTTAGAGGAATGTGGCTGCACCTCACTGACGAGGCCCATAGGAGGCCGAAACGATTGTCTGGGGTTGTCATGTTCCTTGTTCAGAGGAGAATTGCCTGGTATTTCGGGGCTGGACTGACCTTACTTGGCGGGATCAGACTGATATACTTCAGGAAAGTTTTCTTCTGTGAAAAGCACACTGGTCTAAAAGAGGCTGCTTCCGGGTGGTAAATCGCCATAGAACAAGCCACTGAGCTGTTGTTCGTTCCTGGTAGAGCGCTTCTCTCTTTGTATGCAAATTATTATGACCCTGGGGAAGTCTCCCTATGGGTGATGGGGGAAACCAGACGTGGACTCCTTGCCCAGTGTGCTTAGAGGAATGTGGCTGCACCTCACTGACGAGGCCCATAGGAGGCCGAAACGATCGCCTGGGGTTGACATGTTCCTTGTTCAGAGGAGAATTGCCTGGTATTTCGGGGCTGGACTGACCTTACTTGGCGGGATCAGACTGATATACTTCAGGAAAGTTTTCTTCTGTGAAAAGCACACTGGTCTAAAAGAGGCTGCTTCCGGGTGGTAAATCGCCATAGAACAAGCCACTGAGCTGTTGTTCGTTCCTGGTAGAGCGCTTCTCTCTTTGTATGCAAATTATTATGACCCTGGGGAAGTCTCCCTATGGGTGATGTGGGAAACCAGACGTGGACTCCTTGCCCAGTGTGCTTAGAGGAATGTGGCTGCACCTCACTGACGAGGCCCATAGGAGGCCGAAACGATCGTCTGGGGTTGTCATGTTCCTTGTTCAGAGGAGAATTGCCTGGTATTTCGGGGCTGGACTGACCTTACTTGGCGGGATCAGACTGATATACTTCAGGAAAGTTTTCTTCTGTGAAAAGCACACTGGTCTAAAAGAGGCTGCTTCCGGGTGGTAAATCGCCATAGAACAAGCCACTGAGCTGTTGTTCGTTCCTGGTAGAGCGCTTCTCTCTTTGTATGCAAATTATTATGACCCTGGGGAAGTCTCCCTATGGGTGATGGGGGAAACCAGACGTGGACTCCTTGCCCAGTGTGCTTAGAGGAATGTGGCTGCACCTCACTGACGAGGCCCATAGGAGGCCGAAACGATCGTCTGGGGTTGTCATGTTCCTTGTTCAGAGGAGAATTGCCTGGTATTTCGGGGCTGGACTGACCTTACTTGGCGGGATCAGACTGATATACTTCAGGAAAGTTTTCTTCTGTGAAAAGCACACTGGTCTAAAAGAGGCTGCTTCCGGGTGGTAAATCGCCATAGAACAAGCCACTGAGCTGTTGTTCGTTCCTGGTAGAGCGCTTCTCTCTTTGTATGCAAATTATTATGATCCTAGGGAAGTCTCCCTATGGGTGATGGGGGAAACCAGACGTGGACTCCTTGCCCAGTGTGCTTAGAGGAATGTGGCTGCACCTCACTGACGAGGCCCATAGGAGGCCGAAACGATCGTCTGGGGTTGTCATGTTCCTTGTTCAGAGGAGAATTGCCTGGTATTTCGGGGCTGGACTGACCTTACTTGGCGGGATCAGACTGATATACTTCAGGAAAGTTTTCTTCTGTGAAAAGCACACTGGTCTAAAAGAGGCTGCTTCCGGGTGGTAAATCGCCATAGAACAAGCCACTGAGCTGTTGTTCGTTCCTGGTAGAGCGCTTCTCTCTTTGTATGCAAATTATTATGACCCAGGGGAAGTCTCCCTATGGGTGATGGGGGAAACCAGACGTGGACTCCTTGCCCAGTGTGCTTAGAGGAATGTGGCTGCACCTCACTGACGAGGCCCATAGGAGGCCGAAACGATCGTCTGGGGTTGTCATGTTCCTTGTTCAGAGGAGAATTGCCTGGTATTTCGGGGCTGGACTGACCTTACTTGGCGGGATCAGACTGATATACTTCAGGAAAGTTTTCTTCTGTGAAAAGCACACTGGTCTAAAAGAGGCTGCTTCTGGGTGGTAAATCGCCATAGAACAAGCCACTGAGCTGTTGTTCGTTCCTGGTAGAGCGCTTCTCTCTTTGTATGCAAATTATTATGACCCTGGGGAAGTCTCCCTATGGGTGATGGGGGAAACCAGACGTGGACTCCTTGCCCAGTGTGCTTAGAGGAATGTGGCTGCACCTCACTGACGAGGCCCATAGGAGGCCGAAACGATCGTCTGGGGTTGTCATGTTCCTTGTTCAGAGGAGAATTGCCTGGTATTTCGGGGCTGGACTGACCTTACTTGGCGGGATCAGACTGATATACTTCAGGAAAGTTTTCTTCTGTGAAAAGCACACTGGTCTAAAAGAGGCTGCTTCCGGGTGGTAAATCGCCATAGAACAAGCCACTGAGCTGTTGTTCATTCCTGGTTGAGCGCTTCTCTCTTTGTATGCAAATTATTATGACCCTGGGGAAGTCTCCCTATGGGTGATGGGGGAAACCAGACGTGGACTCCTTGCCCAGTGTGCTTAGAGGAATGTGGCTGCACCTCACTGACGAGGCCCATAGGAGGCCGAAACGATCGTCTGGGGTTGTCATGTTCCTTGTTCAGAGGAGAATTGCCTGGTATTTCGGGGCTGGACTGACCTTACTTGGCGGGATCAGACTGATATACTTCAGGAAAGTTTTCTTCTGTGAAAAGCACACTGGTCTAAAAGAGGCTGCTTCCGGGTGGTAAATCGCCATAGAACAAGCCACTGAGCTGTTGTTCGTTCCTGGTAGAGCGCTTCTCTCTTTGTATGCAAATTATTATGACCCTGGGGAAGTCTCCCTATGGGTGATGGGGGAAACCAGACGTGGACTCCTTGCCCAGTGTGCTTAGAGGAATGTGGCTGCACCTCACTGACGAGGCCCATAGGAGGCCGAAACGATCGTCTGGGGTTGTCATGTTCCTTGTTCAGAGGAGAATTGCCTGGTATTTCGGGGCTGGACTGACCTTACTTGGCGGGATCAGACTGATATACTTCAGGAAAGTTTTATTCTGTGAAAAGCACACTGGTCTAAAAGAGGCTGCTTCCGGGTGGTAAATCGCCATAGAACAAGCCACTGAGCTGTTGTTCGTTCCTGGTAGAGCGCTTCTCACTTTGTATGCAAATTATTATGACCCTGGGGAAGTCTCCCTATGGGTGATGGGGGAAACCAGACGTGGACTCCTTGCCCAGTGTGCTTAGAGGAATGTGGCTGCACCTCACTGACGAGGCCCATAGGAGGCCGAAACGATCGTCTGGGGTTGTCATGTTCCTTGTTCAGAGGAGAATTGCCTGGTATTTCGGGGCTGGACTGACCTTACTTGGCGGGATCAGACTGATATACTTCAGGAAAGTTTTCTTCTGTGAAAAGCACACTGGTCTAAAAGAGGCTGCTTCCGTGTGGTAAATCGCCATAGAACAAGCCACTGAGCTGTTGTTCGTTCCTGGTAGAGCGCTTCTCTCTTTGTATGCAAATTATTATGACCCTGGGGAAGTCTCCCTATGGGTGATGGGGGAAACCAGACGTGGACTCCTTGCCCAGTGTGCTTAGAGGAATGTGGCTGCATCTCACTGACGAGGCCCATAGGAGGCCGAAACGATCGTCTGGGGTTGTCATGTTCCTTGTTCAGAGGAGAATTGCCTGGTATTTCGGGGCTGGACTGACCTTACTTGGCGGGATCAGACTGATATACTTCAGGAAAGTTTTCTTCTGTGAAAAGCACACTGGTCTAAAAGAGGCTGCTTCCGGGTGGTAAATCGCCATAGAACAAGCCACTGAGCTGTTGTTCGTTCCTGGTAGAGCACTTCTCTCTTTGTATGCAAATTATTATGACCCTGGGGAAGTCTCCCTATGGGTGATAAGGAGAAACCAGACGTGGACTCCTTGCCCAGTGTGCTTAGAGGAATGTGGCTGCACCTCACTGACGAGGCCCATAGGAGGCCGAAACGATCGTCTGGGGTTGTCATGTTCCTTGTTCAGAGGAGAATTGCCTGGTATTTTGGGGCTGGACTGACCTTACTTGGCGGGATCAGACTGATATACTTCAGGAAAGTTTTCTTCTGTGAAAAGCACACTGGTCTAAAAGAGGCTGCTTCCGGGTGGTAAATCGCCATAGAACAAGCCACTGAGCTGTTGTTCGTTCCTGGTAGAGCGCTTCTCTCTTTGTATGCAAATTATTATGACCCTGGGGAAGTCTCCCTATGGGTGATGGGGGAAACCAGACGTGGGCTCCTTGCCCAGTGTGCTTAGAGGAATGTGGCTGCATCTCACTGACGAGGCCCATAGGAGGCCGAAACGATCGTCTGGGGTTGTCATGTTCCTTGTTCAGAGGAGAATTGCCTGGTATTTCGGGGCTGGACTGACCTTACTTGGCGGGATCAGACTGATATACTTCAGGAAAGTTTTCTTCTGTGAAAAGCACACTGGTCTAAAAGAGGCTGCTTCCGGGTGGTAAATCGCCATAGAACAAGCCACTGAGTTGTTGTTCGTTCCTGGTAGAGCGCTTCTCTCTTTGTATGCAAATTATTATGACCCTGGGGAAGTCTCCCTATGGGTGATGGGGGAAACCAGACGTGGACTCCTTGCCCAGTGTGCTTAGAGGAATGTGGCTGCACCTCACTGACGAGGCCCATAGGAGGCCGAAACGATCGTCTGGGGTTGTCATGTTCCTTGTTCAGAGGAGAATTGCCTGGTATTTCGGGGCTGGACTGACCTTACTTGGCAGGATCAGACTGATATACTTCAGGAAAGTTTTCTTCTGTGAAAAGCACACTGGTCTAAAAGAGGCTGCTTCCGGGTGGTAAATCGCCATAGAACAAGCCACTGAGCTGTTGTTCGTTCCTGGTAGAGCGCTTCTCTCTTTGTATGCAAATTATTATGACCCTGGGGAAGTCTCCCTATGGGTGATGGGGGAAACCAGACGTGGACTCCTTGCCCAGTGTGCTTAGAGGAATGTGGCTGCACCTCACTGACGAGGCCCATAGGAGGCCGAAACGATCGTCTGGGGTTGTCATGTTCCTTGTTCAGAGGAGAATTGCCTGGTATTTCGGGGCTGGACTGACCTTATTTGGCGGGATCAGACTGATATACTTCAGGAAAGTTTTCTTCTGTGAAAAGCACACTGGTCTAAAAGAGGCTGCTTCCGGGTGGTAAATTGCCATAGAACAAGCCACTGAGCTGTTGTTCATTCCTGGTAGAGCGCTTCTCTCTTTGTATGCAAATTATTATGACCCTGGGGAAGTCTCCCTATGGGTGATGGGGGAAACGAGACGTGGACTCCTTGCCCAGTGTGCTTAGAGAAATGTGGCTGCACCTCACTGACGAGGCCCATAGGAGGCCGAAACGATTGTCTGGGGTTGTCATGTTCCTTGTTCAGAGGAGAATTGCCTGGTATTTCGGGGCTGGACTGACCTTACTTGGCGGGATCAGACTGATATACTTCAGGAAAGTTTTCTTCTGTGAAAAGCACACTGGTCTAAAAGAGGCTGCTTCCGGGTGGTAAATCGCCATAGAACAAGCCACTGAGCTGTTGTTCGTTCCTGGTAGAGCGCTTCTCTCTTTGTATGCAAATTATTATGACCCTGGGGAATTCTCCCTATGGGTGATGGGGGAAACCAGACGTGGACTCCTTGCCCAGTGTGCTTAGAGGAATGTGGCTGCACCTCACTGACGAGGCCCATAGGAGGCCGAAACGATCGTCTGGGGTTGTCATGTTCCTTGTTCAGAGGAGAATTGCCTGGTATTTCGGGGCTGGACTGACCTTACTTGGCGGGATCAGACTGATATACTTCAGGAAAGTTTTCTTCTGTGAAAAGCACACTGGTCTAAAAGAGGCTGCTTCCGGGTGGTAAATCGCCATAGAACAAGCCACTGAGCTGTTGTTCGTTCCTGGTAGAGCGCTTCTCTCTTTGTATGCAAATTATTATGACCCTGGGGAAGTCTCCCTATGGGTGATGGGGGAAACCAGACGTGGACTCCTTGCCCAGTGTGCTTAGAGGAATGTGGCTGCACCTCACTGACGAGGCCCATAGGAGGCCGAAACGATCGTCTGGGGTTGTCATGTTCCTTGTTCAGAGGAGAATTGCCTGGTATTTCGGGGCTGGACTGACCTTACTTGGCGGGATCAGACTGATATACTTCAGGAAAGTTTTCTTCTGTGAAAAGCACACTGGTCTAAAAGAGGCTGCTTCCGGGTGGTAAATCGCCATAGAACAAGCCACTGAGCTGTTGTTCGTTCCTGGTAGAGCGCTTCTCTCTTTGTATGCAAATTATTATGATCCTAGGGAAGTCTCCCTATGGGTGATGGGGGAAACCAGACGTGGACTCCTTGCCCAGTGTGCTTAGAGGAATGTGGCTGCACCTCACTGACGAGGCCCATAGGAGGCCGAAACGATCGTCTGGGGTTGTCATGTTCCTTGTTCAGAGGAGAATTGCCTGGTATTTCGGGGCTGGACTGACCTTACTTGGCGGGATCAGACTGATATACTTCAGGAAAGTTTTCTTCTGTGAAAAGCACACTGGTCTAAAAGAGGCTGCTTCCGGGTGGTAAATCGCCATAGAACAAGCCACTGAGCTGTTGTTCGTTCCTGGTAGAGCGCTTCTCTCTTTGTATGCAAATTATTATGACCCAGGGGAAGTCTCCCTATGGGTGATGGGGGAAACCAGACGTGGACTCCTTGCCCAGTGTGCTTAGAGGAATGTGGCTGCACCTCACTGACGAGGCCCATAGGAGGCCGAAACGATCATCTGGGGTTGTCATGTTCCTTGTTCAGAGGAGAATTGCCTGGTATTTCGGGGCTGGACTGACCTTACTTGGCGGGATCAGATTGATATACTTCAGGAAAGTTTTCTTCTGTGAAAAGCACACTGGTCTAAAAGAGGCTGCTTCCGGGTGGTAAATCGCCATAGAACAAGCCACTGAGCTGTTGTTCGTTCCTGGTAGAGCGCTTCTCTCTTTGTATGCAAATTATTATGACCCTGGGGAAGTCTCCCTATGGGTGATGGGGGAAACCAGACGTGGACTCCTTGCCCAGTGTGCTTAGAGGAATGTGGCTGCACCTCACTGACGAGGCCCATAGGAGGCCGAAACGATCGTCTGGGGTTGTCATGTTCCTTGTTCAGAGGAGAATTGCCTGGTATTTCGGGGCTGGACTGACCTTACTTGGCGGGATCAGACTGATATACTTCAGGAAAGTTTTCTTCTGTGAAAAGCACACTGGTCTAAAAGAGGCTGCTTCCGGGTGGTAAATCGCCATAGAACAAGCCACTGAGCTGTTGTTCATTCCTGGTTGAGCGCTTCTCTCTTTGTATGCAAATTATTATGACCCTGGGGAAGTCTCCCTATGGGTGATGGGGGAAACCAGACGTGGACTCCTTGCCCAGTGTGCTTAGAGGAATGTGGCTGCACCTCACTGACGAGGCCCATAGGAGGCCGAAACGATCGTCTGGGGTTGTCATGTTCCTTGTTCAGAGGAGAATTGCCTGGTATTTCGGGGCTGGACTGACCTTACTTGGCGGGATCAGACTGATATACTTCAGGAAAGTTTTCTTCTGTGAAAAGCACACTGGTCTAAAAGAGGCTGCTTCCGGGTGGTAAATCGCCATAGAACAAGCCACTGAGCTGTTGTTCGTTCCTGGTAGAGCGCTTCTCTCTTTGTATGCAAATTATTATGAGCCTGGGGAAGTCTCCCTATGGGTGATGGGGGAAACCAGACGTGGACTCCTTGCCCAGTGTGCTTAGAGGAATGTGGCTGCACCTCACTGACGAGGCCCATAGGAGGCCGAAACGATCGTCTGGGGTTGTCATGTTCCTTGTTCAGAGGAGAATTGCCTGGTATTTCGGGGCTGGACTGACCTTACTTGGCGGGATCAGACTGATATACTTCAGGAAAGCTTTATTCTGTGAAAAGCACACTGGTCTAAAAGAGGCTGCTTCCGGGTGGTAAATCGCCATAGAACAAGCCACTGAGCTGTTGTTCGTTCCTGGTAGAGCGCTTCTCACTTTGTATGCAAATTATTATGACCCTGGGGAAGTCTCCCTATGGGTGATGGGGGAAACCAGACGTGGACTCCTTGCCCAGTGTGCTTAGAGGAATGTGGCTGCACCTCACTGACGAGGCCCATAGGAGGCCGAAACGATCGTCTGGGGTTGTCATGTTCCTTGTTCAGAGGAGAATTGCCTGGTATTTCGGGGCTGGACTGACCTTACTTGGCGGGATCAGACTGATATACTTCAGGAAAGTTTTCTTCTGTGAAAAGCACACTGGTCTAAAAGAGGCTGCTTCCGTGTGGTAAATCGCCATAGAACAAGCCACTGAGCTGTTGTTCGTTCCTGGTAGAGCGCTTCTCTCTTTGTATGCAAATTATTATGACCCTGGGGAAGTCTCCCTATGGGTGATGGGGTAAACCAGACGTGGACTCCTTGCCCAGTGTGCTTAGAGGAATGTGGCTGCATCTCACTGACGAGGCCCATAGGAGGCCGAAACGATCGTCTGGGGTTGTCATGTTCCTTGTTCAGAGGAGAATTGCCTGGTATTTCGGGGCTGGACTGACCTTACTTGGCGGGATCAGACTGATATACTTCAGGAAAGTTTTCTTCTGTGAAAAGCACACTGGTCTAAAAGAGGCTGCTTCCGGGTGGTAAATCGCCATAGAACAAGCCACTGAACTGTTGTTCGTTCCTGGTAGAGCACTTCTCTCTTTGTATGCAAATTATTATGACCCTGGGGAAGTCTCCCTATGGGTGATAAGGAGAAACCAGACGTGGACTCCTTGCCCAGTGTGCTTAGAGGAATGTGGCTGCACCTCACTGACGAGGCCCATAGGAGGCCGAAACGATCGTCTGGGGTTGTCATGTTCCTTGTTCAGAGGAGAATTGCCTGGTATTTCGGGGCTGGACTGACCTTACTTGGCGGGATCAGACTGATATACTTCAGGAAAGTTTTCTTCTGTGAAAAGCACACTGGTCTAAAAGAGGCTGCTTCCGGGTGGTAAATCGCCATAGAACAAGCCACTGAGCTGTTGTTCGTTCCTGGTAGAGCGCTTCTCTCTTTGTATGCAAATTATTATGACCCTGGGGAAGTCTCCCTATGGGTGATGGGGGAAACCAGACGTGGGCTCCTTGCCCAGTGTGCTTAGAGGAATGTGGCTGCATCTCACTGACGAGGCCCATAGGAGGCCGAAACGATCGTCTGGGGTTGTCATGTTCCTTGTTCAGAGGAGAATTGCCTGGTATTTCGGGGCTGGACTGACCTTACTTGGCGGGATCAGACTGATATACTTCAGGAAAGTTTTCTTCTGTGAAAAGCACACTGGTCTAAAAGAGGCTGCTTCCGGGTGGTAAATCGCCATAGAACAAGCCACTGAGCTGTTGTTCGTTCCTGGTAGAGCGCTTCTCTCTTTGTATGCAAATTATTATGACCCTGGGGAAGTCTCCCTATGGGTGATGGGGGAAACCAGACGTGGACTCCTTGCCCAGTGTGCTTAGAGGAATGTGGCTGCACCTCACTGACGAGGCCCATAGGAGGCCGAAACGATCGTCTGGGGTTGTCATGTTCCTTGTTCAGAGGAGAATTGCCTGGTATTTCGGGGCTGGACTGACCTTACTTGGCGGGATCAGACTGATATACTTCAGGAAAGTTTTCTTCTGTGAAAAGCACACTGGTCTAAAAGAGGCTGCTTCCGGGTGGTAAATCGCCATAGAACAAGCCACTGAGTTGTTGTTCGTTCCTGGTAGAGCGCTTCTCTCTTTGTATGCAAATTATTATGACCCTGGGGAAGTCTCCCTATGGGTGATGGGGGAAACCAGACGTGGACTCCTTGCCCAGTGTGCTTAGAGGAATGTGGCTGCACCTCACTGACGAGGCCCATAGGAGGCCGAAACGATCGTCTGGGGTTGTCATGTTCCTTGTTCAGAGGAGAATTGCCTGGTATTTCGGGGCTTGACTGACCTTACTTGGCAGGATCAGACTGATATACTTCAGGAAAGTTTTCTTCTGTGAAAAGCACACTGGTCTAAAAGAGGCTGCTTCCGGGTGGTAAATCGCCATAGAACAAGCCACTGAGCTGTTGTTCGTTCCTGGTAGAGCGCTTCTCTCTTTGTATGCAAATTATTATGACCCTGGGGAAGTCTCCCTATGGGTGATGGGGGAAACCAGACGTGGACTCCTTGCCCAGTGTGCTTAGAGGAATGTGGCTGCACCTCACTGACGAGGCCCATAGGAGGCCGAAACGATCGTCTGGGGTTGTCATGTTCCTTGTTCAGAGGAGAATTGCCTGGTATTTCGGGGCTGGACTGACCTTACTTGGCGGGATCAGACTGATATACTTCAGGAAAGTTTTCTTCTGTGAAAAGCACACTGGTCTAAAAGAGGCTGCTTCCGGGTGGTAAATTGCCATAGAACAAGCCACTGAGCTGTTGTTCATTCCTGGTAGAGCGCTTCTCTCTTTGTATGCAAATTATTATGACCCTGGGGAAGTCTCCCTATGGGTGATGGGGGAAACGAGACGTGGACTCCTTGCCCAGTGTGCTTAGAGAAATGTGGCTGCACCTCACTGACGAGGCCCATAGGAGGCCGAAACGATTGTCTGGGGTTGTCATGTTCCTTGTTCAGAGGAGAATTGCCTGGTATTTCGGGGCTGGACTGACCTTACTTGGCGGGATCAGATTGATATACTTCAGGAAAGTTTTCTTCTGTGAAAAGCACACTGGTCTAAAAGAGGCTGCTTCCGGGTGGTAAATCGCCATAGAACAAGCCACTGAGCTGTTGTTCGTTCCTGGTAGAGCGCTTCTCTCTTTGTATGCAAATTATTATGACCCTGGGGAATTCTCCCTATGGGTGATGGGGGAAACCAGACGTGGACTCCTTGCCCAGTGTGCTTAGAGGAATGTGGCTGCACCTCACTGACGAGGCCCATAGGAGGCCGAAACGATCGTCTGGGGTTGTCATGTTCCTTGTTCAGAGGAGAATTGCCTGGTATTTCGGGGCTGGACTGACCTTACTTGGCGGGATCAGACTGATATACTTCAGGAAAGTTTTCTTCTGTGAAAAGCACACTGGTCTAAAAGAGGCTGCTTCCGGGTGGTAAATCGCCATAGAACAAGCCACTGAGCTGTTGTTCGTTCCTGGTAGAGCGCTTCTCTCTTTGTATGCAGATTATTATGACCCTGGGGAAGTCTCCCTATGGGTGATGGGGGAAACCAGACGTGGACTCCTTGCCCAGTGTGCTTAGAGGAATGTGGCTGCACCTCACTGACGAGGCCCATAGGAGGCCGAAACGATCGTCTGGGGTTGTCATGTTCCTTGTTCAGAGGAGAATTGCCTGGTATTTCGGGGCTGGACTGACCTTACTTGGCGGGATCAGACTGATATACTTCAGGAAAGTTTTCTTCTGTGAAAAGCACACTGGTCTAAAAGAGGCTGCTTCCGGGTGGTAAATCACCATAGAACAAGCCACTGAGCTGTTGTTCGTTCCTGGTAGAGCGCTTCTCTCTTTGTATGCAAATTATTATGACCCTGGGGAAGTCTCCCTATGGGTGATGGGGGAAACCAGACGTGGACTCCTTGCCCAGTGTGCTTAGAGGAATGTGGCTGCACCTCACTGACGAGGCCCATAGGAGGCCGAAACGATCGTCTGGGGTTGACATGTTCCTTGTTCAGAGGAGAATTGCCTGGTATTTCGGGGCTGGACTGACCTTACTTGGCGGGATCAGACTGATATACTTCAGGAAAGTTTTCTTCTGTGAAAAGCACACTGGTCTAAAAGAGGCTGCTTCCGGGTGGTAAATCGCCATAGAACAAGCCACTGAGCTGTTGTTCGTTCCTGGTAGAGCGCTTCTCTCTTTGTATGCAAATTATTATGACCCTGGGGAAGTCTCCCTATGGGTGATGGGGGAAACCAGACGTGGACTCCTTGCCCAGTGTGCTTAGAGGAATGTGGCTGCACCTCACTGACGAGGCCCATAGGAGGCCGAAACGATCGTCTGGGGTTGTCATGTTCCTTGTTCAGAGGAGAATTGCCTGGTATTTCGGGGCTGGACTGACCTTACTTGGCGGGATCAGACTGATATACTTCAGGAAAGTTTTCTTCTGTGAAAAGCACACTGGTCTAAAAGAGGCTGCTTCCGGGTGGTAAATCGCCATAGAACAAGCCACTGAGCTGTTGTTCGTTCCTGGTAGAGCGCTTCTCTCTTTGTATGCAAATTATTATGACCCTGGGGAAGTCTCCCTATGGGTGATGGGGGAAACCAGACGTGGACTCCTTGCCCAGTGTGCTTAGAGGAATGTGGCTGCACCTCACTGACGAGGCCCATAGGAGGCCGAAACGATCGTCTGGGGTTGTCATGTTCCTTGTTCAGAGGAGAATTGCCTGGTATTTCGGGGCTGGACTGACCTTACTTGGCGGGATCAGACTGATATACTTCAGGAAAGTTTTATTCTGTGAAAAGCACACTGGTCTAAAAGAGGCTGCTTCCGGGTGGTAAATCGCCATAGAACAAGCCACTGAGCTGTTGTTCGTTCCTGGTAGAGCGCTTCTCACTTTGTATGCAAATTATTATGACCCTGGGGAAGTCTCCCTATGGGTGATGGGGGAAACCAGACGTGGACTCCTTGCCCAGTGTGCTTAGAGGAATGTGGCTGCACCTCACTGACGAGGCCCATAGGAGGCCGAAACGATCGTCTGGGGTTGTCATGTTCCTTGTTCAGAGGAGAATTGCCTGGTATTTCGGGGCTGGACTGACCTTACTTGGCGGGATCAGACTGATATACTTCAGGAAAGTTTTCTTCTGTGAAAAGCACACTGGTCTAAAAGAGGCTGCTTCCGTGTGGTAAATCGCCATAGAACAAGCCACTGAGCTGTTGTTCGTTCCTGGTAGAGCGCTTCTCTCTTTGTATGCAAATTATTATGACCCTGGGGAAGTCTCCCTATGGGTGATGGGGGAAACCAGACGTGGACTCCTTGCCCAGTGTGCTTAGAGGAATGTGGCTGCATCTCACTGACGAGGCCCATAGGAGGCCGAAACGATCGTCTGGGGTTGTCATGTTCCTTGTTCAGAGGAGAATTGCCTGGTATTTCGGGGCTGGACTGACCTTACTTGGCGGGATCAGACTGATATACTTCAGGAAAGTTTTCTTCTGTGAAAAGCACACTGGTCTAAAAGAGGCTGCTTCCGGGTGGTAAATCGCCATAGAACAAGCCACTGAACTGTTGTTCGTTCCTGGTAGAGCACTTCTCTCTTTGTATGCAAATTATTATGACCCTGGGGAAGTCTCCCTATGGGTGATAAGGAGAAACCAGACGTGGACTCCTTGCCCAGTGTGCTTAGAGGAATGTGGCTGCACCTCACTGACGAGGCCCATAGGAGGCCGAAACGATCGTCTGGGGTTGTCATGTTCCTTGTTCAGAGGAGAATTGCCTGGTATTTCGGGGCTGGACTGACCTTACTTGGCGGGATCAGACTGATATACTTCAGGAAAGTTTTCTTCTGTGAAAAGCACACTGGTCTAAAAGAGGCTGCTTCCGGGTGGTAAATCGCCATAGAACAAGCCACTGAGCTGTTGTTCGTTCCTGGTAGAGCGCTTCTCTCTTTGTATGCAAATTATTATGACCCTGGGGAAGTCTCCCTATGGGTGATGGGGGAAACCAGACGTGGGCTCCTTGCCCAGTGTGCTTAGAGGAATGTGGCTGCATCTCACTGACGAGGCCCATAGGAGGCCGAAACGATCGTCTGGGGTTGTCATGTTCCTTGTTCAGAGGAGAATTGCCTGGTATTTCGGGGCTGGACTGACCTTACTTGGCGGGATCAGACTGATATACTTCAGGAAAGTTTTCTTCTGTGAAAAGCACACTGGTCTAAAAGAGGCTGCTTCCGGGTGGTAAATCGCCATAGAACAAGCCACTGAGCTGTTGTTCGTTCCTGGTAGAGCGCTTCTCTCTTTGTATGCAAATTATTATGACCCTGGGGAAGTCTCCCTATGGGTGATGGGGGAAACCAGACGTGGACTCCTTGCCCAGTGTGCTTAGAGGAATGTGGCTGCACCTCACTGACGAGGCCCATAGGAGGCCGAAACGATCGTCTGGGGTTGTCATGTTCCTTGTTCAGAGGAGAATTGCCTGGTATTTCGGGGCTGGACTGACCTTACTTGGCGGGATCAGACTGATATACTTCAGGAAAGTTTTCTTCTGTGAAAAGCACACTGGTCTAAAAGAGGCTGCTTCCGGGTGGTAAATCGCCATAGAACAAGCCACTGAGTTGTTGTTCGTTCCTGGTAGAGCGCTTCTCTCTTTGTATGCAAATTATTATGACCCTGGGGAAGTCTCCCTATGGGTGATGGGGGAAACCAGACGTGGACTCCTTGCCCAGTGTGCTTAGAGGAATGTGGCTGCACCTCACTGACGAGGCCCATAGGAGGCCGAAACGATCGTCTGGGGTTGTCATGTTCCTTGTTCAGAGGAGAATTGCCTGGTATTTCGGGGCTGGACTGACCTTACTTGGCAGGATCAGACTGATATACTTCAGGAAAGTTTTCTTCTGTGAAAAGCACACTGGTCTAAAAGAGGCTGCTTCCGGGTGGTAAATCGCCATAGAACAAGCCACTGAGCTGTTGTTCGTTCCTGGTAGAGCGCTTCTCTCTTTGTATGCAAATTATTATGACCCTGGGGAAGTCTCCCTATGGGTGATGGGGGAAACCAGACGTGGACTCCTTGCCCAGTGTGCTTAGAGGAATGTGGCTGCACCTCACTGACGAGGCCCATAGGAGGCCGAAACGATCGTCTGGGGTTGTCATGTTCCTTGTTCAGAGGAGAATTGCCTGGTATTTCGGGGCTGGACTGACCTTACTTGGCGGGATCAGACTGATATACTTCAGGAAAGTTTTCTTCTGTGAAAAGCACACTGGTCTAAAAGAGGCTGCTTCCGGGTGGTAAATCGCCATAGAACAAGCCACTGAGCTGTTGTTCGTTCCTGGTAGAGCGCTTCTCACTTTGTATGCAAATTATTATGACCCTGGGGAAGTCTCCCTATGGGTGATGGGGGAAACCAGACGTGGACTCCTTGCCCAGTGTGCTTAGAGGAATGTGGCTGCACCTCACTGACGAGGCCCATAGGAGGCCGAAACGATCGTCTGGGGTTGTCATGTTCCTTGTTCAGAGGAGAATTGCCTGGTATTTCGGGGCTGGACTGACCTTACTTGGCGGGATCAGACTGATATACTTCAGGAAAGTTTTCTTCTGTGAAAAGCACACTGGTCTAAAAGAGGCTGCTTCCGTGTGGTAAATCGCCATAGAACAAGCCACTGAGCTGTTGTTCGTTCCTGGTAGAGCGCTTCTCTCTTTGTATGCAAATTATTATGACCCTGGGGAAGTCTCCCTATGGGTGATGGGGGAAACCAGACGTGGACTCCTTGCCCAGTGTGCTTAGAGGAATGTGGCTGCATCTCACTGACGAGGCCCATAGGAGGCCGAAACGATCGTCTGGGGTTGTCATGTTCCTTGTTCAGAGGAGAATTGCCTGGTATTTCGGGGCTGGACTGACCTTACTTGGCGGGATCAGACTGATATACTTCAGGAAAGTTTTCTTCTGTGAAAAGCACACTGGTCTAAAAGAGGCTGCTTCCGGGTGGTAAATCGCCATAGAACAAGCCACTGAACTGTTGTTCGTTCCTGGTAGAGCACTTCTCTCTTTGTATGCAAATTATTATGACCCTGGGGAAGTCTCCCTATGGGTGATAAGGAGAAACCAGACGTGGACTCCTTGCCCAGTGTGCTTAGAGGAATGTGGCTGCACCTCACTGACGAGGCCCATAGGAGGCCGAAACGATCCTCTGGGGTTGTCATGTTCCTTGTTCAGAGGAGAGTTGCCTGGTATTTTGGGGCTGGACTGACCTTACTTGGCGGGATCAGACTGATATACTTCAGGAAAGTTTTCTTCTGTGAAAAGCACACTGGTCTAAAAGAGGCTGCTTCCGGGTGGTAAATCGCCATAGAACAAGCCACTGAGCTGTTGTTCGTTCCTGGTAGAGCGCTTCTCTCTTTGTATGCAAATTATTATGACCCTGGGGAAGTCTCCCTATGGGTGATGGGGGAAACCAGACGTGGGCTCCTTGCCCAGTGTGCTTAGAGGAATGTGGCTGCATCTCACTGACGAGGCCCATAGGAGGCCGAAACGATCGTCTGGGGTTGTCATGTTCCTTGTTCAGAGGAGAATTGCCTGGTATTTCGGGGCTGGACTGACCTTACTTGGCGGGATCAGACTGATATACTTCAGGAAAGTTTTCTTCTGTGAAAAGCACACTGGTCTAAAAGAGGCTGCTTCCGGGTGGTAAATCGCCATAGAACAAGCCACTGAGTTGTTGTTCGTTCCTGGTAGAGCGCTTCTCTCTTTGTATGCAAATTATTATGACCCTGGGGAAGTCTCCCTATGGGTGATGGGGGAAACCAGACGTGGACTCCTTGCCCAGTGTGCTTAGAGGAATGTGGCTGCACCTCACTGACGAGGCCCATAGGAGGCCGAAACGATCGTCTGGGGTTGTCATGTTCCTTGTTCAGAGGAGAATTGCCTGGTATTTCGGGGCTGGACTGACCTTACTTGGCAGGATCAGACTGATATACTTCAGGAAAGTTTTCTTCTGTGAAAAGCACACTGGTCTAAAAGAGGCTGCTTCCGGGTGGTAAATCGCCATAGAACAAGCCACTGAGCTGTTGTTCGTTCCTGGTAGAGCGCTTCTCTCTTTGTATGCAAATTATTATGACCCTGGGGAAGTCTCCCTATGGGTGATGGGGGAAACCAGACGTGGACTCCTTGCCCAGTGTGCTTAGAGGAATGTGGCTGCACCTCACTGACGAGGCCCATAGGAGGCCGAAACGATCGTCTGGGGTTGTCATGTTCCTTGTTCAGAGGAGAATTGCCTGGTATTTCGGGGCTGGACTGACCTTATTTGGCGGGATCAGACTGATATACTTCAGGAAAGTTTTCTTCTGTGAAAAGCACACTGGTCTAAAAGAGGCTGCTTCCGGGTGGTAAATTGCCATAGAACAAGCCACTGAGCTGTTGTTCATTCCTGGTAGAGCGCTTCTCTCTTTGTATGCAAATTATTATGACCCTGGGGAAGTCTCCCTATGGGTGATGGGGGAAACGAGACGTGGACTCCTTGCCCAGTGTGCTTAGAGAAATGTGGCTGCACCTCACTGACGAGGCCCATAGGAGGCCGAAACGATTGTCTGGGGTTGTCATGTTCCTTGTTCAGTGGAGAATTGCCTGGTATTTCGGGGCTGGACTGACCTTACTTGGCGGGATCAGACTGATATACTTCAGGAAAGTTTTCTTCTGTGAAAAGCACACTGGTCTAAAAGAGGCTGCTTCCGGGTGGTAAATCGCCATAGAACAAGCCACTGAGCTGTTGTTCGTTCCTGGTAGAGCGCTTCTCTCTTTGTATGCAAATTATTATGACCCTGGGGAATTCTCCCTATGGGTGATGGGGGAAACCAGACGTGGACTCCTTGCCCAGTGTGCTTAGAGGAATGTGGCTGCACCTCACTGACGAGGCCCATAGGAGGCCGAAACGATCGTCTGGGGTTGTCATGTTCCTTGTTCAGAGGAGAATTGCCTGGTATTTCGGGGCTGGACTGACCTTACTTGGCGGGATCAGACTGATATACTTCAGGAAAGTTTTCTTCTGTGAAAAGCACACTGGTCTAAAAGAGGCTGCTTCCGGGTGGTAAATCGCCATAGAACAAGCCACTGAGCTGTTGTTCGTTCCTGGTAGAGCGCTTCTCTCTTTGTATGCAAATTATTATGACCCTGGGGAAGTCTCCCTATGGGTGATGGGGGAAACCAGACGTGGACTCCTTGCCCAGTGTGCTTAGAGGAATGTGGCTGCACCTCACTGACGAGGCCCATAGGAGGCCGAAACGATCGTCTGGGGTTGACATGTTCCTTGTTCAGAGGAGAATTGCCTGGTATTTCGGGGCTGGACTGACCTTACTTGGCGGGATCAGACTGATATACTTCAGGAAAGTTTTCTTCTGTGAAAAGCACACTGGTCTAAAAGAGGCTGCTTCCGGGTGGTAAATCGCCATAGAACAAGCCACTGAGCTGTTGTTCGTTCCTGGTAGAGCGCTTCTCTCTTTGTATGCAAATTATTATGACCCTGGGGAAGTCTCCCTATGGGTGATGGGGGAAACCAGACGTGGACTCCTTGCCCAGTGTGCTTAGAGGAATGTGGCTGCACCTCACTGACGAGGCCCATAGGAGGCCGAAACGATCGTCTGGGGTTGTCATGTTCCTTGTTCAGAGGAGAATTGCCTGGTATTTCGGGGCTGGACTGACCTTACTTGGCGGGATCAGACTGATATACTTCAGGAAAGTTTTCTTCTGTGAAAAGCACACTGGTCTAAAAGAGGCTGCTTCCGGGTGGTAAATCGCCATAGAACAAGCCACTGAGCTGTTGTTCGTTCCTGGTAGAGCGCTTCTCTCTTTGTATGCAAATTATTATGACCCTGGGGAAGTCTCCCTATGGGTGATGGGGGAAACCAGACGTGGACTCCTTGCCCAATGTGCTTAGAGGAATGTGGCTGCACCTCACTGACGAGGCCCATAGGAGGCCGAAACGATCGTCTGGGGTTGTCATGTTCCTTGTTCAGAGGAGAATTGCCTGGTATTTCGGGGCTGGACTGACCTTACTTGGCGGGATCAGACTGATATACTTCAGGAAAGTTTTCTTCTGTGAAAAGCACACTGGTCTAAAAGAGGCTGCTTCCGGGTGGTAAATCGCCATAGAACAAGCCACTGAGCTGTTGTTCGTTCCTGGTAGAGCGCTTCTCTCTTTTTATGCTAGTTATCAAATGACTAGCAGGTACGCTCGGCACTTTTACGGCCCAGCGTACCTGGTTTTCAAACCGCCACCCCTGGAGGCGGCGGATCCCATAGGAATCAATGGGAGTCTGACCATAGCGAAAGTACAAGTTCGCTGCTGACAGACATCCCATTGATTTCTATGGGAGCTGTCTACACCTAACACCCTAACATGTACCCCGAGTCTAAACACCACAAATCTGTCCCCCCTACACCGCCGCAACTAAATAAAGTTATTACCCCCTAAACCGCCGCTCCCGGAGCCCACCGCAAGCTACTCTATACATATTAACCACTAAACCGCCGCTCCCGGAGCCCACCGCAACTATAATAAATGTATTAACCCCTAAACCGCCGCTCCCTGAACCCGCCGCAACCTATATTAAATGTATTAACCCCTTATCTGCCTCCCCTACACCGTCACCACCTATAATAAATTTATTAACCCCTATCCTGCCCCCCCTACACCGTCGCCACCTATAATAAATTTATTAACCCCTAATCTGCCCCCCCCTACACCGTCGCCACCTATAATAAATTTATTAACCCCTATCCTGCCCCCCACTACGCCGCCGCCACTGTAATAAAATTATTAACCCCTAAACCTAAGTCTAACCCTAACCCTAACGCCCCCCTAACTTAAATATTAATTAAATAAATCTAAATAAATTAACTCTTATTAACTAAATGAATCCTATTTAAAACTAAATACTTACCTATAATATAAACCCTAATATAGCTACAATATAAATAATAATTATATTCTAGCTATCTTAGGATTTATATTTATTTTACAGGTACCTTTCAATTTATTTTAACTAGGTACAATAGCTATTAAATAGTTATTAACTATTTAATAGCTTACCTAGCTAAAATAAAGAGAAATTAACCTGTAAAATAAAAACTAACCTAAGTTACAATTACACCTAACACTACACTATACTTTAATAAATTATTCCTATTTAAAAATAAATACTTACCTGTAAAATAAACCATAATATAGCTACAATGTAATTAATAATTATATTGTAGCTATATTAGGATTTATATTTATTTTACAGGTAACTTTGTATTTATTTTAGCTAGTTAGAATAGTTATTAAATCGTTATTAACTATTTAATAACTATCTAGCTAAAAGAAATACAAAATTACCTGTAAAATAAATCCTAACTTAAGTTACAATTAAACCTAATACTACACTATCAATAAATTAATTAAATAAACTACCTACAAATAACTACAATTAAATACAATTACAATTACCAAGATGGCGTCCCCTCAATTCCGATTGGCTGATAGGATTCTATCAGCCAATCGGAATTAAGGTAGGAAAATTCTGATTGGCTGATGGAATCAGCCAATCAGATTCAAGTTCAATCCGATTGGCTGATCCAATCAGCCAATCAGATTGAGCTCGCATTCTATTGGCTGATCGGAACAGCCAATAGAATGCGAGCTCAATCTGATTGGCTGATTCCATCAGCCAATCAGATTTTTCCTACCTTAATTCCGATTGGCTGATAGAATCCTATCAGCCAATCGGAATTGAGGGGACGCCATCTTCGATGATGTCCCTTAAAGGAGCCGTCATTCGTCGTAGTCCGTCGGTGAAGAAGGTGGTTCCGAGTCGGCGTAAGGAAGAACAAGACCCGGCTTGGAAGATGACTTTGCCCGGATAGAAGACCTCTTCAGCGCCTCTTTGAAGATGACATCGCCCGGATCGAAGACTTTTGTTCAGCGCCGCCTGGATGATGACTTCATCGGATGGAAGATTTCTTCAGCGCCGCTTGGAGGATTAACTTCTTCCGCTCCGGATGTCCACTTCGGTTGCATCGCTGCTCGTCTGAGTGAAGACAACTAAAGGTAGGATGATCTTCAGGGGATTAGTGTTAGGTTTTTGTAAGGGGGGTTTGGGTTAGATTAGGGGTATGTGGGTGGTGGGTTTTAATGTTGGGGGGGTTGTATTTTTCTTTTACAGGCAAAAGAGCAGTTTTCTTTGGGGCATGCCCCCACAAATCGCCCTTTTAAGGGCTGGTAAGGTAAAAGAGCTTTGAAATTTATTTAATTTAGAATAGGGTAGGGCATTTTTTTATTTTGGGGGGTTTGTTATTTTATTAGGGGGCTTAGATTAGGTGTAAGTAGCTTAAAATTGTTGTAATATTTTTAACATGTTTGTAACTTATTTTTTTATTTTTTGTAACTTAGCTTTTTTTATTTTTTGTACTTTAGTTAGTTTATGTAATTGTATTTAATTGTAGTTATTTGTAGGTAGTTTATTTAATTAATTTAATGATAGTGTAGTATTAGGTTTAATTGTAACTTAGGTTAGGATTTATTTTACAGGTAATTTTGTATTTCTTTTAGCTAGGTAGTTATTAAATAGTTAATAACTATTTAATAACTATTCTAACTAGCTAAAATAAATACAAAGTTACCTGTAAAATAAATATAAATCCTAAGATAGCTACAATATAATTATTAATTACATTGTAGCTATCTTAGGGTTTATTTTACAGGTAAGTATTTATTTTTAAATAGGAATAATTTATTAAAGTATAGTGTAGTGTTAGGTGTAATTATAACTTAGGTTAGGATTTATTTTACAGATACATTTCTCTTTATTTTAGCTAGGTAAGCTATTAAATAGTTAATAACTATTTAATAGCTATTGTACCTGGTTAAAATAAATTGAAAGGTACCTGTAAAATAAAAATAAATCCTAAGATAGCTAGAATATAATTATTATTTATATTGTAGCTATATTAGGGTTTATATTATAGGTAAGTATTTAGTTTTAAATAGGATTCATTTAGTTAATAAGAGTTAATTTATTTAGATTTATTTAATTAATATTTAAGTTAGGGGGGCGTTAGGGTTAGGGTTAGACTTAGGTTTAGGGGTTAATAATTTTATTACAGTGGCGGCGGTGTAGTGGGGGGCAGATTAGGGGTTAATAAATTTATTATAGGTGGCGACGCTGTAGGGGGGGCAGGATAGGGGTTAATAAATTTAATATAGGTTGCGGCGGGTTCAGGGAGCGGCGGTTTAGGGGTTAAACTATTTATTTAGTTGCGGAGAGGTGCGGGATCAGCAGGGTAGGGGTTAATAATTTTATAATAGAGGGCGACGGTGTAGGGGGGGCAGGATAGGGGTTACTAGGTATACTGTAGGTGGCAGCGGTGTTAGGGAGCGGCGGTTTAGGGGTTAATACATTTATAAGAGTTGTGGCAGGGTCTAGGAGCGGCGGTTTAGGGGTTAATACATTTATAAGAGTTGCGGCAGGGTCTAGGAGCGGCAGTTTAGGGGTTAATACATTTATAAGAGTTGCGGCAGGGTCTAGGAGCGGCGGTTTAGGGGTTAATACATTTATAAGAGTTGTGGCAGGGTCTAGGAGTGGCGGTTTAGGGGTTAATACATTTATAAGAGTTGCGGCAGGGTCTAGGAGCGGCGGTTTAGGGGTTAGTAACTTTATTTAGTTGCGGGGGGCTCCGGGGGTGCCGGTATAGAGATAGAACAGTGTAGTTTAGTGTGAGTGCTTAGTGACAGGCTAGCAAGAAAGCTGTGAAAAAGCCGAAGAGCAGCGAGATCGGATGAGTGATAACTGTCACAGTCCACTGCTCATCGCCCCGCGGCTTTTTGACAGCTTTATTTGATAACTTAGGCGTATTTTTTCAGGTCCGCGGCGGCGATGTGAGGCGAGCTTAGGCGGGCGTATTGGGCCGGCGAAGCCAGAAAAGTAGACGGCTTGATAACTACCCCCCTATATCAGCTGCCAAACGGAGGGAGTAATATATTTACTCATATGCAAATGTGAAAAATTTTACATAGGGATGACGACACGGAAATTAAGAGTGAGAATAATGGAACATCTACGAAACATCAGAAACGCTGAGGAAGATAAAAAAGATGACAAAACTCTAACAAGTGTCGCACAACATTTCCTCCAATATCATAAAGCCAATGCTGAAGAACTACGATGCATAGGTGTAGAAAGAATAAGGTTGGGTATCAGAGGAGGCAACCTTGAAACAAGACTTTTAAAAAGGGAAAGTAGATGGATCTACCTTCTTAATTGCGTCCAACCATTCGGCATGAATGAAAATAATAATTTCTATGTACATCTTCAAAGCTAATGAAGTGATAAGAACAATCCAAGAAAGATCCTTTATAAAATACATGGGAATTGATACAAAAACCCTAGCAGATATAATATAATAAATAATATGTCCAAACAAGAACACAAGTGAAATAGTCGGACAAATAGTCTCCAATAGCATCTTCAAAGCTAGAAGTGATAAGAACAATCCAAGAAAGATCTTACATAAAATCCATGGGAATTGACACAAAAATCCCAGCAGATATAATATAATAAAGAATCTGGAATAATCCAAGAAAGACCCTGAATAAAATACATGGGAATTGACACAAAAATCCTAGTAGACATAATATAATAAAGTATCTGCCCTAATAGGAACACAAGTGAAATAGTTGGATAAATAATAATAACTTCAAAGTCACATGGCATGAAGATGAATATAATCAATATATACAGATAAAGAAATAAATATTACAGACAAACACAAATCTTTTTAAAAAAACACATTTATTTTAATAAAAAAGTCATGGAAAAATTAGGCACTAGTAACATGTTTCACAACATCACCCACCAATCAGTATCCCCCCTCTAAAGTAAGGCACTATAATACACAAAATACAAACGTATATTTATCTTATTTAATTTACAATTTTACACCTTTTTTCAAACACCAATTTACCTCACTAAACCCCCCCCCCCCTTTTTTCCTTTCTTCTTTTTTTCTTAGTTATCACACATAGGAGTCTAATATATTCTTCTAGTAGTTTTTTAGTAATAAGATTACACTATAATTTACACATACTGTTCCTTGTGATACACACAATGATACCCAATATCTTTTGATATTGGCCACTTTTTCTGTTATATCACTTAATACAACATGAGAGTACCAGTTAGCCCATTATAATCAAAACAAATATAAAAATAAAAACAAAAACAAAATATAAACACATACAGAAGCAGGATATAATTCTCATACATTAATAAAGGTAAATAGAAGCTTGAGACCTAGAAATAATCAGAATTATATGGTAAATTGCCATTAACCAGGGTATGTCTCTTTATATATAGGATTTTAAACACTTCAAAAACAAGCATACAGAAATCAAAGCATATGATTTCAAAACCCAAAAGAACAATAAATTAAAAATGCATAAAAAATAATAAAGAATAAATACAAAGAGAAAATAAACACAACTTTGGCATGAGATTGTTTATTAAGAATTTGCATTATTACACCAGGGAAATAATAAACAATGAAAAAATCCAGAAGATCAAACTCTGCTGTTCATTCATGCTGTAACTTTATCCTCTAATATTTTGTTTATTATAAAGTAACAAGAAAAAACTTTTAAGCGAGTCAGCCAGTGTAAAAGTTAAAATATAACTTTTATTGGAAAATAATAAAAATAAACATCTGAGTGTCCTAAGGCTAGAGCTGTTTGCAGCGCACTCTGTTTTTTCCTGTATGTCCTAAGGCTAGTGCAACACCAGTCTTACATGTTTCAGCATTACGCCTTCCTCATAGACTGATTGTTGTGGATATAAAGTAACAACCTGAACTTTTCCAACAAAACACACTCGCATTAATCAGAACAAATAACTAATGACAATGAATACTTATAATGGATATAGTAGCATAAGATCATAATTCCTACTTTTTCCTTTTCTATTCTACACTCCAAACAAGTAGTAGTCAGTATCTAATACAAGATCGTAATCATGGAGCTCTAATTACTATTCCTAACATAGAATAATTTTGATTGGAAGAACTGTCTTGATTGACAGCTAGACCGTCCAATGAAAATTGGAGTCATCATTGGGACTGGGTCCTCAACCCGATTATAGCGTGAAACTTCCGGCGGCTCGCCGCTTTTGAAAAAGCCCTATACGGGCGAAACCGGTCAGGGGGTTATAGAGCGTATGGGAGCTCTATTCATTTTTTAAAATTTACCTAAGATTGTTGGCCTGTTTAGGCGGGCTTAGAATTTAAAAAAAATACCTAGCTTAAATGAATGACTAACAGTCACATTTAGCATCTTTACTTGGTTATCGTCAGACTTAAATCATATATAAAAAAACGATGTATTACTAGTTAACTGACAACTGGCTATCCGAAAAGAAACAATTTTTAGGATACCGCACTAGGGGGTTATATGTATACTAAGTTATACTCCCTATGAGAAGGAATCATTTAAACGGTGAACCTTCTAGTGCCTGTTGCTTTAGCACAAAATTGAATCTCGTGTGTTATGTTTATAAGAGTGAACTAACAAAATAACTATAGCTGATGGGGCAATGATATTATAATATCACTATAGCTTGAAATAGTGACCGAAGATACACCGGAAGATTTTTTCCAGCATAGTTGTTCAATAAAAGTGATCTATCACATTTAAGTGTTTATATGTGCACACTCATATCATATGTATAAGTTTTATAGAAGGAATACTCTTTAAATAATTTCACACAACAGATATTCCTTATTGAGTGTTGTACATGAACAACAATGTAACAACTTTACTGCTACATGTATGACAGCAATTAACAAGTTACTATATTTAATCTAGTCAAAGGATATATATTATCCCAGATACAGACAACATACCTAATATAGTGATAAACTGTCAATATGATATACTGAGAATGTTAATGTGTTAAAATAGGTCACTTGAACTACATTACTAATCGATGTTTGAACAAATAGTCTAATAACAAATAGAGGTAAAATGGATACTATCTGACCATAGCAGATTCACATCATCTAATCGAATTCCAAGGGGATAAACAGTACAAACAGATTCACAATTTGTCCCGTGTAATCTGAATATACTGAAAATTATATTACCCTATACTTAAGTTCAAAACACAAGTGATGCTACACACTAATAAAGAGATATCTAACATTTAAACAATTTATGCTTTTTATTTCTGTTTATTGAGTGCTATTAGCATTAAATCAAACTCTAATAAATTTTAGGATAGAGTTTCAGCCTACAAAGATACTCACAGAACCTATATGTGATTTAGGAATATTAATTCTCTATACTACTTAGAAATTTATTGAACAGTGGTCTCACGTATAACTTCCCGCCTACACAATTTCCTCCTAAGTACTTTAGATATATTTAAGGCTTACACAGGATCAAGGAATAGGCCTCCAATTCTTAGGTTGTTTTTAATTGAGTGTGTATTTTTTAACGTATATAATAAAGGTTATATTTTAATATTCACAATTTCTCCACTATAAGTCCAGGCTCAGAGTGCTATATGTGCAGTCTTTAGGGAGGTCTCTTCCTCTCTATTTTGTTCAGTATATTGCATAACTACACAGCACCACCTTTTCTGCTGCTATAAGTACAGAGACATAAACAGGTTTTTTGTCATACATTGCAATTATAGAAAAGGCTGCCGGTGTGGTGCCACTGTATGTGTGTTGTGGTAAACATATATTAACAGCAGAGTCAATATTACAGTAATATAAGCTCTACAAATACTATGTAAGTCCCAAGAGCATTAGATCACTACCTACTCCTAGAGATTTTCCCGACCTGAGATTCATTTGAAGTTAAGTCACATTAATATATGCCACAACCACTCGTCACATTTTGTGAAAATTGGATATAAACCAAATCAGACCAAATCCTGTGTTTTTAACAATATATGTATGTTGATTGTATTTGTCTTTTCTTTTAAATTACCAAATAAAGGTTATATTTTAAATAATCCCTGTGCACTCCCTCCTCCTAGGACACTTATATCTTGCCCAATTTTTGCCACTATCGATTAGGGAAAGAGTGCTATTTAGGTGTACAATCCATCAATCTTCGGATTGATATTGTTTTATGAACTAGCTCTCCCCTGTTGGGAAAAGCAAATAAAAAGCATGTGATAAGAGGCAGTGATAAAAGTAAATTGGAAAGTTGTTTAAAATGACATGCCCTGGGGAACTTCCGGGTGACGGCTATGATAGGTCGTATGATTTTCAGCTCCTTCAACTCCCAGCACAAATCTTTGTGAAATCCCTTTTCCAATACTTCATTGCACATATCTTTTGGGTTAACCTACCACAGCAAAGCAAGCTCCTCTGTGCATTACCACGATTTTTAGATTTGATGCAATATTGTGGCTTTCACATGTTGTGATATGTGACCTTTTTCTTTAATACATTCGCCACGCTCTTAGCGCAGGCTGGCCCTGCACCAATACTACTATTCTTAAGAGAAGAAACAGGTGTTATACAGTACAACTTTGATCCTTACGTCATATGTGAATGTTAACCCTATCTACAGAGCAGTTTAATATAGCATATATGGCTCAGATTATCAATATTCACAATGCTGTGCTAGATCTACTCCCAACAACTTGAATCCCAGTTAACTCCTAAGTATATACCACAAAATTGCTATTATTATCCATATTACCAGCATAGCCCACTTTGTTTTATTGCACTAGTTACTTTAGCAAAGATTACCTTCTTATGGTCTTTTTTAGAAAGTGGATTCTTTCACCACCCAACTCACCACCCTGCCATTTTCAGAATCCACCTGGATACAGCATAGGCAAACCCGAAGCCTAAAAAAAAAACCACGCAACCGCCCTCACGAAATAACTAAAAACCAAGTAACCGCCCACAAGAAATAAAAATAAAAACACGTAACCGCCTGCACGAAGTATGACAAAAAAACCTAACCTCGAGCATGAAGTATTAATAAACACCTAAACCGTCAACCCCCACATTGCAAAATAATAAAGTATTTAACCCCTAATCCGCAAATAACATAATTAAAATATTAACCCCTAAAACACCAACCTCCCACATAGCAATAACCCTAATTAACCTATTAACCCTTAAAATGCCAAACCCCCACAACACAATAAACCTAATTAACCCCTAAACTGCCAAACCCCCACATCGCAATAACCCTAATTATTATATTAACCCCTATACCGCAAACCCCCACAACGCAAATAACTAATTTAATTACTAAGTCCCCTAACCTAACACCCCCTAAATTAACCCCAATTACTACTAAATTGCAATTCAAATAAAAAACCTAACATTAAATTACAAAAAATAAAAAATGTCTAACGTTACAGAAAAAATAAACAGGCAGGCACTGAAACGCACACGTGTGAAGGAAACTGACTGCTATTATTTAACACAGTCAAAAAAGTGTTTTGTTTTTTTTAAATCTACACTACTGTTACACCAGATATGAGTTGCACTGGGGTGACACTGTGCCCTGGCAGGCAGGCACTGAAACGCACACGTGTGAAGGAAACTGACTGCTATTATTTCACAGTCAAAAAAGTGTTGTTTTTTTTAAATCTACACTACTGTTACACCAGATATGAGTTGCACTGGGGTGACACTGTGCCCTGGCAGGCAGGCACTGAAATGCACACGTGTGAAGGAAACTGACTGCTATTATTTAACACAGTCAAAAAAGTGTTTTTTTTTTTTTTTAAATCTACACTACTGTTACACCAGATATGAGTTGCACTGGGGTGACACTGTGCCCTGGCAGGCAGGCACTGAAACGCACACGTGTGAAGGAAACTGACTGCTATTATTTAACACAGTCAAAAAAGTGTTTTTTTTTTTAAATCTACACTACTGTTACACCAGATATGAGTTGCACTAGGGTGACACTGTGCCCTGTCAGGCAGGCACTGAAACGCACACGTGTGAAGGAAACTGACTGCTATTATTTAACACAGTCAAAAAAGTGTTGTTTTTTTTAAATCTACACTACTGTTACACCAGATATGAGTGGTGGCACTGGGCAAGTGGGCACAGTATACGCTGTGAGCCTGACACACACGCTAGCTGGCAGGCAACTGCAATTAGATTACACAGGAAAAAAAAAAAGCAGACTGATGTTCTAGCCCTAAAAAGGGCTTTTTGGGGTGCTGTCCTTACAGCAGAGATCAGATGAGTCCTTCAGGACTGTAGTGGACACTGAATACACTAGCCTAGCTATCGATTTCCCTATTAAATCTGCAGCAGCTACACTGTCCCTCCTCTCTCTAAGAATGCAGCTTCCAAATGAATCTAAAATGGATGCTGTCCAGGAGGTAGGAGGGTCTGGGAGGGAGGGTCTGCTGCTGATTGGCTGGAATGTGCCTGCTGACTGTGAGGTACAGGGTCAAAGTATTATTTAATGATGACGTATAGGGGGCGGATCGAACATCGCATATGTTCGCCTGCCGCAGCGAACGCGAACATGCTATGTTCGCTGGGAACTATTCGCCGGCGAACTATTCGTGACATCACTATATACAGGTGGCCCTCGGTTTACACCGGTTCAATGTGTGCTGTTTCAGAATAACAACCTTTTTTTTCAGTCATGTGACTGCTATTGAAAAGCATTGATAAGCAGTGCACTCATTAAAATAGCCAGTAGGTGGAGCTGTCCGCTTGTGTTGCAGCAATGTTTTGCAAGCTTAGAAGACTTAAATTAATCTGTGTACACAGAACAGACCTTAGCTATCGAGCAACAAGATCTAGCAGCCACTTCCCTATTATCTTCCTGCCCAGCTGCTTGAGGTGAGGGTGCCTAACTGCCTATTAATCACTCCAGAATAGGTGCAGACCCAATATTATCTAACATGCTAACAATGCAGAGAATTGTTTGCAGAAAAATGCAAGTAAAAAAATGTTTTTGTTAATTAAACTTGATGATACTGTCTGTTGTGTGATTATTTAATTAGGTTTATAATGCTGTTTAGCATTTAAAGTCTTTATTTCAAAGCTTTAAAAATAATGTATTAGGTGCTACTTATGTCAATTTCGAGAGGGGCCTGGAACCTAACTCCCTCACTTCCCTTTGACTTACATTATAAACTGGGTTTCAATTTACAACGGTTTCGATTTACAACCATTCCTTCTGGAACCTAACCTCGGCGTAAACTGATGGCTATCTGTACTTTTAATTAAAAAAATAATCTTTTTTTGAACAATGTTATCTTATATCTGTTTATTTCTGGTTATATTTCCCTTTACAGAAGGGCCATTGCTGCTAAACTAAATTACAAAAACAAAAACCACTAAATTACAAAAAAAAAAAAATTGTAATTTAGTTTAGTTGATTTAATTGTAGATAATTGTAGGTAGTTTATTTAATTAATTTATTGATAGTGTAGTGTTAGGTTTAATTGTAACTTAGGTTAGGATTTATTTTACAGGAAATTTTGTAATTATTTTAAATAGGTAGCTATTAAATAGTTATTAACTATTTAATAGCTATTGCACCTGGTTAAAATAAATACAAAGTTGCCTGTAAAATAAATATAAATCCTAATATAGCTACAATATAATTATTAGTTATATTGTAGCTATATTAGGGTTTATTTTACAGGTAAGTATTTAGCTTTAAATAGGATTAATTTATTTAATAAGATTTATTTTATTTCGTTAGATTTAAATTATATTTCACTTAGGGGGGTGTTAGGGTTAGACTTAGCTTTAGGGGTTAATACATTTATTATAGTAGCGGTGAGGTCCGGTCGGCAGATTAGGGGTAAATAAGTGTAGGTAAGGTAGCGGCGTCGTTGGGGGTGGCAGATTAGGGGTTAATAAATATAATATAGGGGTTGGCGATGTTAGGGGCAGCAGATTAGGGGTACATAGCTATAATGTAGGTTGCGGCGGTGTCCGGAGCGGCAGATTAGGGGTTAATAGTGTAATGCAGGGGTCAGCGATAGCGGGGGCGGCAGATTAGGGGTTAAAAATAATATGCAGGGGTCAGCAATAGTGGGGGCGGCAGATTAGGGGTTAATAAGTGTAAGGCTAGGGGTGTTTAGACTCGGGGTACATGTTGGGGTGTTAGGTGCAGACTTAGGAGCTGAACGCTGCTTTTTTGCAGGTGTTAGGGTTTTTTTCAGCTCAAACTGCCCCATTGTTTCCTATGGGGGAATCGTGCACGAGCACGTTTTTGAAGCTGGCCGCATCCGTAAGCAATGCTGGTATTTAGAGTTGAAATGGCGGTAAATTATGCTCTACGCTCCCTTTTTGGAGCCTAACGCAGCCCTTCAGAGAACTCTAAATACCAGCGTTGTTTAAAAGGTGCGGGGGGGAAAAAAACACGCGTAGCTAACGCACCCCTTCTAACGCAAAACTCTAAATCTAACCGTAAGATACAAACAAGGGTGATATAAGCCTTTTGTAATTTCCCTAGGCACATACAAAACACGGAAATGGACATGTGCACATCACATAAATGCCACTGCAGAACTGTTCAACTCACAGCCCTGGGCACTCACCAGCACACACAGACAGATGCACAGCTTTTAGAGACTCAGGCAGTTAACTCCAGGCCAGCCTGGGTACAAAGCCCATGGAAAACATTCCAAAACAAAAATATTAACAAAACACAAAGTTAATTTTTATTTAGCTGTGTGCAGGGAGGATTGACAACTTTTGGCCCAGGAGGCAATTATAATTTTGTGGCCCAGGTACAGCAATTCTGCCTGATTTTCAAGTTTTAGATTTGATATTTAAAAAAACATGTGACCCAATACATAGGGAATTATAAAACAAGCAAATAACATATTCATAGAAACAATATCTTATAAAACTCCAGAGGCAAACTGGTAGGTGCATTTTCTGCACTATACTCGGGCAGCATCTTTCAGTAGTGAACTTATTCATGTGGCTCCACAGAGCTGTACACTCCACATTGCGTCACCTCTCTACACACTACACTATAGAGGATTTTCTTTAACCCACTGATTTAACCTAAGGGTTTATTTACCAAAATAGTAGCAAAGTTTTGCAAGCTACGGTATATGTGCAGGAAATAGTTTAGATAACATACATGATATTTCATACCTTTTCATGCCCCTGTAGCCCCATTTGTGCAAATATATAACAGAATGAGAGCTGTATGCTTTACTAAGAGATCAAGTCAGATACATGGCCCCACAGCCTAAATTAGATATCTGAACAGATGTATGGGTCTCCATTTATGAACCAGTGGATGCTCGCCTGAAAGGGAAGCTAAGAAGCAGCGGTCATAAGGCCCCTGCTCCTTAACCTGTCCGCCACCTTTTAGGTGGTGTATTGAAATCATCCTGATGCGATACAATTGGGATTATTGACAGCCCCTACTAGCGGCCGACTGATCGCCAGTGAGCAGGGGATGGCATTGCCCAAGCATTTCACTAGAAATGCTTGTGAAATTATAAATGCAGACAGCATATGCTGTTGGCATTTAGCGATGTCAAGTGGACATGATTCGCGATAGCAAATCATGTCGGCTCGACATATAGTAAATCTACTATAGGCCACTTCCCTCTGCTTATCTTCCTTGACCTGTCTGCAGCCTTTGACACTGTTGACCACCCTCTTTTAATCCAAACCCTCCAATCCTTCAGCATCTGCGACACAGCTCTCTTCTGGTTCTCTTCCTATCTATCTAACCGTACCTTTGGTGTAGCCTTCTCCGGAGCATCCTCTGCCCCGTTACCACTTTCTGTTGGGGTACCTTAAGGCTCTGTCCTCGGTCCCCTTCTTTTTTCAATCTATACGTCATCATTAGGTTCCTTAATAAAGTCCCATGGGTTTCAATATCATTTGTATGCCGATGACACCCAAATCTACCTCTCTGCACCAGACCTTACTAACCCGTGTCACTAACTGTCTTTCTCATATCTCATCTTGGATGTCTTCTCACTACCTTAAACTGAAAGTTAACTTACCATGTTTGCAATCCACATTAATATTGTTCTCCCAAAAACATTATAAGTTTCATTCATCGTTTTTTCTTAACTTAATTCTAAACACAGTTATCGCCTTTAATTCATATATCTATTTTGATCTCCTAAATCAGCCCATATTAATTTTTTTTTTTTATGTCTAGGCCACGTTTTTAAACATCCTATTGAAATTCTGGCCGTTAGGCGGCCGTCAAACTACGTCCCCGCCCATATCTTTGTTTGCGCATGCTCAATTTTTTTCGGGATGAATTATGTGAGGAGCGCACTCGAGTTTCGCGCATGTGCATTACACTGCTTGGGCAACAACTAGTATACCTTATCTGCTTTCACAGACGGTTTCAAAACTAAGAAACGCATTGAGTTAGTCTTGCCGCCAATTTGCGCATGTGCATTAGAGAGGATAATCGAGAACACGCATTAGAGATACGTATAGAGCGGTTGGGACCGCTCTATACTTCACAGAAAAAAAATATAGGAAGTAGAGGATGGGAGGAGTTTGCCCTGTAACGGTAGGAAAATACATAATGAATAAAAGTCTAAATTTTTCTACAAATAAAAAAAAAAAAAAATCATAGCGATCATATTAAACTGATTATATTGTAATCATTGATTCATTCTAGGGGTATTAACTTTGCTTTCACTTTAAGCTAAATCTCTCCAAAACTGAACTCCTTATTTTTCCCCCTTTTTCCAATATCTCCACCCCCAAATTTTCTATAACTGTTGATAATTCCACCATTACCCCTACCCCGCATGCCCGATGTCTTGGGGTCACACTTGACTCAGACCTTTCCTTCACTCCTCACATTCAGTCCTTGGCTAAAGCCTGCCGCTTCCACCTTAAAAACATCTCTAAAATTAGACATTTCCTTGCACAAGCTACAGCTAAGATTTTAATCCACTCTCTCATCCTTTCCCACCTCGACTACTGCAACTCCGTTCCTCTCTGGTCTACCTAGCTGCCACATAGCTCCTTTAAAATCCATTATAAATGCCTCTGCCAGGCTCATCTTCCTTACACGTCACTCTTCATCTGTTGCACCTCTCTGCCAATACCTTCACTGGCTTCCTCTTGCCTCTAGGATTTAACACAAAATCCTCACTCTGACATACAAAGCCATCAACTGCACAGCTCCCCCTACATTTCAGAACTTGTCTCCAGATACTCTCCCTCCCGTCCCCTTCAATCCGTTCACGATCTCCTCCTCTCTTGTTACTTCCTCACATTCCTGTTTACAGGACTTCTCCAGACTGGCCCCCATCTTGTGGAACTTTTTGCCTCACTCCACAAGACTCTCCCCTAGTTTTAACAGCTTCAAGCACTCAATAAAGACTCTACTATTCAGGGATGCATACAACCTACACTAACCTTTCCTAACTCCATTGCTTTCCCCTTGAACCCCTTAGAATGTAAGCCTATGAGCTCAGCTGTTTTCAGATCGCCTTCATAAGAGCCGACTACAACAGTGAAACTCTCGGCAGGGCCCTCTACCCATTTGATCCCACAAAAGTTATCCTGTCTACTGACTATGTTTACAGCGCTGCAGAATCTGTTGGTGCTCTACAAATACCTTATAATAATAAAATAATAAATCTACCCCATGCTCTCTTCCCCTCAATCCTGCCCAGATAAGACCTAATATTAATTGTATTAATTGTTTGAGTCTTGCAGGTCACTTTATGCCAGCTCTGTGTCAAATGAGACCTAAGATCAGATACATAGTTTCTATTGACCCATCATGCCACCTATATACCAACATTTTAGTTTAGATCAGAGGCATAATCCCTGAATATTGTTCATAATTCATACAATTCCATTTTTGATCCTGTAGCCCCTAGCAACCTCTTACTCTATTTAGAGTCTTAGGCACACAGGTAAATGTAATGGGCCCTAAAAAATCCGAATCTAAACCCTGCAACACACTTCTTCAATATATGTTTCTTATAACGCACACACTTTCTCACACACACACACATAGGAAGTAGGAACAAACACAATCTTTCTCACATGAACAGACTCACACACGCACACAAACAAACTCACTGTTTCTGAAACACAAGCAAACTCACACTCTTACTCACTCACACACACAAACTCACTATTTCTGACACACAAGCAAACTCACACTCTCGCTCACTCACTCACTCACATACACACAGACAAACTCACTATTTCTGACACACAAGCAAACTCACACTCTTGCTTACTCACACACACACATATATATACATATACACACACACAGGTTAAACTAACACTTTCTCTCTGCTTTTCTCTCTGCTCTCTTTCTCTCAAACACACAACAGGAATACACTAACACTCTTGCACACACATACACACCCAGGAACAAAGTTACACACTTGATTACAGTGACATACACATACAAATAAAACCCACTTTAACATTAACTTAGATTAAAATTGACACTTGCATACCAGTTGCTGATACTCTACCTCCTACATCACAACTCCAAGGGCTTGACTTCATTCTGAGCATTTGCTGGCTCCAACACCCGTTTTGCACATGAGTACTAGCTGGCTCCCTCACCGATTCTGCACCTCCCCTCCCTCAGCAGCATTTAGAAGGGTGGAGAGAATGTTGCCTAGCAACTGGCAGACAGCCACTACCATTTTTGTGAGTCACTGTAAAGGAACTTCATAATAATGGAACAAGCAGACTGTGCTGAAACAGCACTGGACAGTAATGCAGCTGTGCTACAACTGGTAAAGCTGAAATGTAATGGGAAATATATATATATATATATATATATATATACAGTTTGCCAGTCACTGAGACCTCTGTACATAATAATATAATAATATAATTTACAGTGGCCCAGATCAATTGCTGTGTGCTTACAAATTCTAGGGGGAATATCCCTTTCCCTGCCCCACAAGACGTAATTGGTTATACTGATACTGAGTGTGCCTGCTTGTGGATACCTACAGGGGAAGAAGCTGAGCCTTGGTTTTCACATTTTACTGTTGTATGTATATGTTAAGGGTAAAGTCAGACATTCGGGTAATCCTTGGATTACCCGGATAAATCTGACATTACCCAAGCGGCTGTCGGTAAAGCCCAATGTAATGTAATTCCCCCATCTTAACTATTTTTTTTGCCTGTGCCTGGGGGGTTAAATGAAGTGCCCCGCTGATCTCCTGGCATCCACCCCAAGTGAACCTTGGGGAATGAGGTTTACAAGGGGGAATTTGCCCCATTTGAACCCCCAAGGCAGAGGCAAAAAGATAGTGAAGATGTGTGAATTACAGTGCATCATATATATGTTTGATGAATCGATGCACTCTGAGATGATTTATCATGTTACATCGGCTTTACCCACAGCCACTTAGATAATGTCAGGTTTCCCTGGGTAATGCTATGATTACCTTATTTCTTACTTGACCCGCATATCTGTATTTGCACATATGTATTTATATGTGTATATATGTATTTACAGACATATATACACATATAAACATATAAATACATATGTCCACATACACTCACCGGCAACTTTATTAGGTACACCTTGCTAGTACCGGGATGGACCCTCTTTTGCCTTCAGAACTGCCTTAATTCTTTGTGGCATAGATTCAACAAGGTGTTGGAAACATTCCTCAGACATTTTGGTCCATATTGACATGATAGCATCACGCAGTTGCTGCAGATTTGTCGGCTGCACATCCATGATGTGAATCTCCCGTTCCACCACATCCCAAAGGTGCTTTATTGGATTGAGATCTGGTGACTCTGGAGGCCATTGGAGTACAGTGAGCTCATTGTCATGTTCAAGAAACCAGTTTGAGATGATTTGAACTTTGGGACATGGTGCTTTATCCTGCTGGAAGTAGCCATCAGAATATGGGTACACTGTAGTCATGAAGGGATGGACATGGTCAGAAACAATACTCAGGTTGGCTGTGGTGTTTAAACAATGCTCAATTGGTATTAAGTGGCCAAAAGTGTGCCAAGAAAATATCCCCCACACCATTACACCATCACCAGCAGCCTGAACCTTTAATACAAGGCAGGATGAATCCATGCTTTCATGTTGTTTACGCCAAATTCTGACCCTACCAGCTGAATGTCGCAGCTGAAATTGAAACTCATCAGACCAGGCATAGTTTTTCCAATCTTCTATTGTCCAGTTGTACAAATTGTAGCCTCAGTTTCTTGTTCTTAGATGACAGGAGTGGCACCCAGTGTGGTCTTCTGCTGCTGTAGCCCATCTGCTTCAAGGTTCAACGTGTTGTGTGTTCAGACATGGTATTCTGCATACGAGTGTTTCTTTGAGTTACCGTTGCCTTTCTATCATCTCGAACCAGTCTGCCCATTCTCCTCTGACCTCTGACATCAACAAGACATTTTCGTTCACACAACTGCCGCTCACTAGATATTTTCTCTTTTTTGGATCATTCCCTGTAAACCCTAGAGATGGTTGTGCATGAAAATCCCAGTAGATCAGCAGTTTTTGAAATACTCAGACCAGCCTGTCTGACACCAGCAAATATGCCACATTCAAAGTCACTTAAATCATCTTTCTTTCCCATTCTGATGCTCGGTTTGAACTTCAGCAAGTCGTCTTCACCACGTCTAGATGACTAAATGCATTGAATTGCTGCCATATAATTGGCTGATCAGCAATTTGTCTTACCAAGCAATTGAACAGGTGTACCTAATATAGTGGAGTAGTGGGTAATAGGAGCGCTTAAGGACTATGTAGGTATCCTGCTGCTAATAAAGTTTAACCCTCAAACTAAACTAAATGATATGCAGAAAAGAATAGAATTAGCAGCGCTAAAAGAAGCACGGATATACTGAACTAAATTAAAAAAGAGGTGTTTTACCCAGTTTAATGTGATTATAAAATATATAGAATATATACAGCACAACTTAAAATTCTAATAAAATAGGGACATTTCCCAATCTAAAATAGGATCACAATGAACAATTCAACAAATGTGAAAATACTTTGCGGCTTATTTGCACAATGTTGCAAACAACAATGGTAACTTTTTAGTTGGAACGTTTGCTGTGTAGTGAGTTTCCACCAAATTATTTCCACAGTTTTTGCAAACAAATATAGAAACTTTATAATTAAAATGTTGCAATGCAATAAAATTCCACCAGATAAATAAACAGAAGCACTGATTAAATATGACACCAAAAAACCTATTTAGGTAGAATTAATCATATCAGGCTTAATGTGCATGTATAAAAACAAATTATTGTCAACCTCTGTTGGTCATGTGACAAGTGGGTTTTATAGACTGCGCAAAACTAGGGGTATAGGCTAGTGAGTTCAAGGGGTCTTCCTCAAAAATCCCCAATGAATGTCTAGGTAAAAACGGTTTTGGAAGAACACACAAGTGCCAAAAAATGGCTAAATACCCACAAAAATGGAAACAATCCGATACAATAAAAAAGATTTGTTTATTTATGAAAATATGTGATAACAAATTTAAAAAATAACAAGGTTTTCTTTATAAAACTGAAATTAATCTCAATGCCCAAATCGAGACACTTTAGACGGATTCAGGTTGGCCAAACTAGGTATAAAACTATAGCACTGATATCAGTCTGTCTAAAAACGTAAGAAATGATCTCACAATATAATAATATCACAATATTGTTATAGGTAAAATAGAGCACAGAGAAATCAATCTTTCAGCAGTATTCTGATTGTAAGTAAAGTCTCTTTGACTGTAATAGTTAATTTCCTTTGCTTATATTGCAATTTTGTGGCATTAATTTCTGTAGCAGTAGTTTCTATGGCAGTGATGTCTGTAGCGATCAACAACTAAAACCAGTTAAGAGCATCAAAGAGACTTTACTTACAATCAGAATACTGCTGAAAGATTGATTTCTCTGTGCTCTATTTTACCTATAACAATATGGTGATATTATTATATTGTGAGATCATTTCTTACGTTTTTAGACAGACTGATATCAGTGCTATAGTTTTAAACCTAGGTTTGTCAACCTGAATACGTTTAAAGTGTCTCGATTTGGGCATTGAGATTAATTTCAGTTTTATAAAGAAAACCTTGTTATTTTTTAAATTTGTTATCACATATATTCATAAATAAACAAATCTTTTTTATTGTATCGGATTGTTTCCATTTTTGTGGGTATTTAGCCATTTTTTTGGCGCTTGTGTGTTCTTCCAAAATCGTTTTAACCTATGTTGGTCAACAGTTCCCTTATTTTGTAGAATAGGAATGTTCACAATCCCCTCGGCGGGTTTACCGCATCCAGAGGGGTAATATGAAGAATGATGTGCCTTTATGCATATGAATTATTGGGTTTAATCTGCAATCCCCTTATACAGAATTAGAAAGTACACAATCCCCAAGATTTAAACTCTCCCTCTGGACGCGGACAGGATTGCCGCCGAGGGGAACACCTTAAAGGTACTCTTTTCATTATCCCTCTGGACGCGAGATACCCGCCGAGGGGATTGTGTACTTTCTTATTCTGTATAAGGGGATTGCAGATTAAACCCAATAATTCATATGCATAAAGGCACATCATTCTTCATATTACCCCTCTGGATACGGTAAACCCGCCGAGAGGATTGTGAACATTCCTACTCTATGAAATAAGGGAACTGTTGACCAACAATGGTTGACAATAATTTGTTTTTATACATGCACATTAAGCCTGGTATGATTAATTCAAACTGACACTACCTAAATATGTTCTTTGGTGTCATATTTAAACAGTGCTTCTGTTTATTTATCTGGTGGAATTATATTGCATTGCAACATTTTAATTATAAAGTTTCTATATTTGTTTGAAAAAACTATGGAAATAATTTGGTGGAAACTCACTGCACAGCAAACGTTCCAACTAAAAAGTTATCATTGTTGTTTGCAACATTGTGCAAATAAGCCGCAAAGTATTTTCACATTTGTTGAATTGTTCATTGTGATCCTATTTTAGATTGGGAGATGTCCCTATTTTATTAGAATTTTAAGTTGTACTGTATATATTCTATATATTTTATAATCACATTAAACTGGGTAAAACACCTCTTTTTTTAATATATTTCAGTATATCCGTGCTTCTTTTAGCGCTGCTAATTCTATTCTTTTCTGTACCTAATAAAGTATCCAGTTAGTGTATATACACATTTATATAAGTGCATTAGAGCCTTTTGCAGTTAAGTAGACGAAAACATATAAAAACATAATAATAACAGACGAACCAAATTTATATATGGTGCTGAGTAGGAACCTATGGGAGCTAGAAGCTGTTACTAATCGCAACATGCAGTGTATTTGACTGAACGTAATAGGGAACCAAATGTCCTCCAGTGTGCAATTTCAACAGTAAATAGAAATATGTAGTATATATAAATGTAACAGAATATCACAAACAGCATGTATCAATAGCCTATATGGCATAACATACAGTCCGTGACCCTTTAAATTCGTGTACTGTCAATATTTGCAGGGCCAGTCATAGGGGTGTGCATCTTCACTGGTCGTCACGATTCGATTCCGCGATGCATCACGATTACTGCCCATGATTTTCATGAACTTGTTCTATTCCATATTTTATTATATATACACACACACACACAAAAACAAAATATATATATATATATATATATTAAAATTATGGGGGGAGATAAAAAACTGAAATTAAAATCCTCCATGTCTCAAAATTAAATCAATGTAAATATTTGCATAGGAAATTAGCACATCTAAGCAAGTATCCCCGCATGCTTTTCCCCAGAAATTCTTACTATACAATGTTTCCAATGCACAAGAGAATTGTGGGTAAGATATGCAAATTCTCAGCTTTTTTGCTTCAAAATACTGTTTTGACACAGCAATCCTTTTAACAGGATTATGACAGCAAACCAGAAATCACTCACTAAACAAGCTTGTTTCATTCTTTTTGGAACTCATCAGTAAGAGATAGATTTCCAGTTGCTGCATTGGTAAAGCTATTTTCATGGTTAAACCAAAATTCATTAAATTTATGGAGGAAATAAAAAACTGAAATTAAAATCCTCCATGTCTCAAAATTTAATCAATGTAAATATTTGCATGGGAAATTAGCATATCTCGGCAAGTATCTCCGCATGCTTTTCCCCAGAAATTCTTACTATACAATGTTTCCAATGCACAAGAGAATTGTGGGTACGATATGCAAATTACATATGCAAATTCTGAGAATTTGCATATCTAATTTGCATATCTTACCCACAATTTTCTTGTGCATTGGAAACATTGTATATTAAGAATTTCTGGGGAAAAGCATGCGTGGATACTTGCCTAGATGTGCTAATTTCCTATGCAAATATTTGCATTGATTTAATTTTGAGACATGGAGGATTTTAATTTCAGTTTTTTATCTCCCCCATAAATTTAATGAATTTTGGTTTAACCATGAAAATAGCTTTACCAATGCAGCAACCAGAAATCTATCTCCTACTGATGAGTTCCAAAACAAATGAAACAGGCTTGACTAGTGAGTGATTTCTGGTTTTCTGTCATAATCCTGTTAAAAGGATTGTTCTGTCAAAACATTATTTTCAAACTAAAAAACTGAGAATTTGCATACCAAATTTGCATATCTTACCCACAATTCTCTTGTGCATTGCAAACATTGTATATTAAGAATTTCTGGGGAAAAGCATGCGGAGATACTTGCCTAGATGTGCTAATTTCCTATGCCAATATTTACATTCATTTAATTTTGAGACATGGAGGATTTTAATTTCAGATTTTATCTCCCCCCATAAATTTAATGAATTTTGGTTTAACCATGAAATTAGCTTTACCAATGCAGCAAACAGAAATCTATCTCCTACTGATGAGTTCCAAAAAGAACGAAACAGGCTTGTCTAGTGAGTGATTTCTGGTTTGCTGTCATAATCCTGTTAAAAGGATTGCTGTGTCAAAACAGTATTTTGAAGCAAAAAAACCCTGAGAATTTGTATATCTAATTTGCATATCTTACCCACAATTCTTTTGTGCATTGGAAACATTGTATATTAAGAATTTCTGGGGAAAAGCATGCGGGGATACTTGCCTAGATGTGCTAATTTCCTATTCAAATAGTAACATTGATTTAATTTTGACACATGGAGGATTTTAATTTCAGTTTTTTATCTCCCCCCATAATTTTAATGAATTTTGGTTTAACCATGAAAATAGCTTTACCAATGCAGCAACCAGAAATCTATCTCCTACTGATGAGTTCCAAAAAGAACGAAACAGGCTTGTCTATTGAGTGATTTCTGGTTTGCTGTCATAATCCTGTTAAAAGGATTGCTGTGTCAAAACAGTATTTTGAAGCAAAAAACCCAAGAATTTGCATATCTAATTTGCATATCTTACCCACAATTCTCTTGTGCATTGGAAACATTGTATATTAAGAATTTCTGGGGAAAAGCATGCGGGGATACTTGCCTAGATGTGCTAATTTCCTATGCAAATATTTACATTGATTTAATTTTGAGACATGGAGGATTTTAATTTCAGTTTTTTGTCTCCCCCCATAATTTTAATGAATTTTGGTTTAACCATGAAAATAGCTTTACCAATGCAGCAACCAGAAATCTATCTCCTACTGATGAGTTCCAAAAAGAACGAAACAGGCTTGTCTATTGAGTGATTTCTGGTTTGCTGTCATAATCCTGTTAAAAGGATTGCTGTGTCAAAACAGTATTTTGAAGCAAAAAACCCCTGAGAATTTGCATATCTAATTTGCATATCTTACCCACAATCCTCTTGTTCATTGGAAACATTGTATATTAAGAATTTCTGGGGAAAAGCATGCGGGGATACTAGCCTAGATGTGCTAATTTCCTATGCAAATATTTACATTGATTTAATTTTGAGACATGGAGGATTTTAATTTCAGTTTTTTATCTCCCCCCATAATTTTAATGAATTTTGGTTTAACCATGAAAATAGCTTTACCAATGCAGCAACCAGAAATCTATCTTCTACTGATGAGTTCCAAAAGAAACGAAACAGGCTTGTCTAGTGAGTGATTTCTGGTTTGCTGTGTCAAAACAGTATTTTGAAGCAAACAAAACTGAGAATTTGCATATCATACCCACAATACTCTTGTGCATTGGAAACATTGTATATTAAGAATTTCTGGGGAAAAGCATGCAGGGATACTTGCCTAGATGTGCTAATTTCCTATTCAAATATTTACATTGATTTAATTTTGAGACATGGAGGATTTTAATTTCAGTTTTTTATCTCCCCCCATAATTTTAATGAATTTTGGTTTAACCATGAAAATAGCTTTACCAATGCAGCAACCAGAAATCTATCTCCTACTGATGAGTTCCAAAAGGAACGAAACAGGCTTGTCTATTGAGTGATTTCTGGTTTGCTGTCATAATCCTGTTAAAAGGATTGCTGTGTCAAAACAGTATTTTGAAGCAAAAAAAGCCTGAGAATTTGTATATCTAATTTGCATATCTTACCCACAATTCTCTTGTTCATTGGAAACATTGTATATTAAGAATTTCTGGGGAAAAGCATGCAGGGATACTTGCCTAGATGTGCTAATTTCCTATGCAAATATTTACATTGATTTAATTTTGACACATGGAGGATTTTAATTTCAGTTTTTTGTCTCCCCCCATAATTTTAATTAATTTTGGTTTAACCATGAAAATAGCTTTACCAATGCAGCAACCAGAAATCTATCTCCTACTGATGAGTTCCAAAAAGAACAAAACAGGCTTTTCTAGTGAGTGATTTCTGGTTTGCTGTCATAATCCTGTTAAAAGGATTGCTGTGTCAAAACAGCATTTTCAAGCAAAAAAAACTGAGCATTTGCATATCTAATTTGCATATCTTACCCGCAATTCTCTTGTGCATTGGAAACATTGTATATTAAGAATTTCTGGGGGAAAGAATGCGGGGATACTTGCCTAGATGTGCTAATTTCCGATTCAAATATTTACATTGGTTTAATTTTGAGACATGGAGGATTTTAATTTCAGTTTTTTATCTCCCCCCATAATTTTAATGAATTTTGGTTTAACCATAAAAATAGCTTCACCAATGCAGCAACCAGAAATCTATCTCCTACTGATGAGTTCCAAAAAGAACGAAACAGGCTTGTCTAGTGAGTGATTTCTGGTTTGCTGTCATAATTCTGTTAAAAGGATTGCTGTGTCAAAACAGTATTTTGAAGCAAAAAAACTGAGAATTTGCATATCTTACCCACAATTCTCTTGTGCATTGGAAACATTGTATATTAAGAATTTCTGGGGAAAAGCATGTGGGGATACTTGCCTAGATGTGCTAATTTCCTATGCAAATATTTACATTGATTTAATTTTGAGACATGGAGGATTTTAATTTCAGTTTTTTGTCTCCCCCATAATTTTAATGAATTTTGGTTTAACCATGAAAATAGCTTTACCAATGCAGCAACCAGAAATCTATCTCCTACTGATGAGTTCCAAAAAGAACGAAACAGGCTTGACTAGTGAGTGATTTCTGGTTTGCTGTTATAATCCTGTTAAAAGGATTGCTGTGTCAAAACAGTATTTTCAAGATAAAAAACTGAGAATTTGTATATCTAATTTGCATATCTTACCCACAATTCTTGTGTGCATTGCAAACATTGTATATTAAGAATTTCTGGGGAAAAGCATGCGGAGATTCTTGCCTAGATGTGCTAATTTCCTATGCAAATATTTACATTGATTTAATTTTGAGACATGGAGGATTTTAATTTCAGTTTTTTGTCTCCCCCATAATTTTAATGAATTTTGGTTTAGCCATGAAAATAGCTTTACCAATGCAGCAACCAGAAATCTATCTCCTACTGATGAGTTCCAAAAAGAACGAAACAGGCTTGCCTAGTGAGTGATTTCTGGTTTTCTGTCATAATCCTGTTAAAAGGATTGCTGTGTCAAAACAGTATTTTGAAGCAAAAAACTGAGAATTTGCATATCTAATTTTCATATCTTACCCACAATTCTCTTGTGCATTGGAAATATTGTATATTAAGAATTTCTGGGGAAAAGCATGCGGGGATACTTACCTAGATGTGCTAATTTCCTATGCAAATATTTACATTGATTTAATTTTGAGACATGGAGGATTTTAATTTCAGTTTTTTATCTCCCCCCATAATTTTAATGAATTTTGGTTTCACCATGAAAATAGCTTTACCAATGCAGCAACCAGAAATCTATCTCCTACTGATGAGTTCCAAAAAGAACGAAACAGTCTTGTCTAATGAGTGATTTCTGGTTTGCTGTCATAATCCTGTTAAAAGGATTGCTGTGTCAAAACAGTATTTTGAAGCAAAAAAAACTGAGAATGTGCATATCTTACCCACAATTCTCTTGTGCATTGGAAATATTGTATATTAAGAATTTCTGGGGAAAAGCATGCGGGGATACTTGCCTAGATGTGCTAATTTCCTATTCAAATATTTACATTGATTTAATTTTGAGACATAGAGGATTTTAATTTCAGTTTTTTATCTCCCCCCATAATTTTAATTAATTTTGGTTTAACCATGAAAATAGCTTTACCAATGCAGCAACCAGAAATCTATCTCCTACTGATGAGTTCCAAAAGGAACGAAACAGGCTTGTCTATTGAGTGATTTCTGGTTTGCTGTCATAATTCTGTTAAAAGGATTGCTGTGTCAAAACAGTATTTTGAAGCAAAAAAAGCCTGAGAATTTGTATATCTAATTTGCTTATCGTACCCACAATTCTCTTGTTCAATTGAAACATTGTATATTAAGAATTTCTGGGGAAAAGCATGCAGGGATACTTGCCTAGATGTGCTAATTTCCTATGCAAATATTTACATTGATTTAATTTTGACACATGGAGGATTTTAATTTCAGTTTTTTGTCTCCCCCCATAATTTTAATTAATTTTGGTTTAACCATGAAAATAGCTTTACCAATGCAGCAACCAGAAATCTATCTCCTACTGATGAGTTCCAAAAAGAACAAAACAGGCTTTTCTAGTGAGTGATTTCTGGTTTGCTGTCATAATCCTGTTAAAAGGATTGCTGTGTCAAAACAGCATTTTCAAGCAAAAAAAACTGAGCATTTGCATATCTAATTTGCATATCTTACCCGCAATTCTCTTGTGCATTGGAAACATTGTATATTAAGAATTTCTGGGGGAAAGAATGCGGGGATACTTGCCTAGATGTGCTAATTTCCGATTCAAATATTTACATTGTTTTAATTTTGAGACATGGAGGATTTTAATTTCATTTTTTTATCTCCCCCCATAATTTTAATGAATTTTGGTTTAACCATAAAAATAGCTTCACCAATGCAGCAACCAGAAATCTATCTCCTACTGATGAGTTCCAAAAAGAATGAAACAGGCTTGTCTAGTGAGTGATTTCTGGTTTGCTGTCATAATTCTGTTAAAAGGATTGCTGTGTCAAAACAGTATTTTGAAGCAAAAAAACTGAGAATTTGCATATCTAATTTGCATATCTTACCCACAATTCTCTTGTGCATTGGAAATATTGTATATTAAGAATTTCTGGGGAAAAGCATGCGGGGATACTTACCTAGATGTGCTAATTTCCTATGCAAATATTTACATTGATTTAATTTTGAGACATGGAGGATTTTAATTTCAGTTTTTTATCTCCCCCCATAATTTTAATGAATTTTGGTTTCACCATGAAAATAGCTTTACCAATGCAGCAACCAGAAATCTATCTCCTACTGATGAGTTCCAAAAAGAACAAAACAGTCTTGTCTAATGAGTGATTTCTGGTTTGCTGTCATAATCCTGTTAAAAGGATTGCTGTGTCAAAACAGTATTTTGAAGCAAAAAAAACTGAGAATGTGCATATCTTACCCACAATTCTCTTGTGCATTGGAAATATTGTATATTAAGAATTTCTGGGGAAAAGCATGCGGGGATACTTGCCTAGATGTGCTAATTTCCTATTCAAATATTTACATTGATTTAATTTTGAGACATAGAGGATTTTAATTTCAGTTTTTTATCTCCCCCCATAATTTTAATTAATTTTGGTTTAACCATGAAAATAGCTTTACCAATGCAGCAACCAGAAATCTATCTCCTACTGATGAGTTCCAAAAAGAACGAAACACGCTTGTCTAGTGAGTGATTTCTGGTTTGCTGCCATAATCCTGTTAAAAGGATTGCTGTGTCAAAACAGTATTTTGAAGCAAAAAAAAAATGAGAATTTGCATATCTAATTTGCATATCTTACCCACAATTCTCTTGTGCATTGGAAACATTGTATATTAAGAATTTCTGGGGAAAAGCATGTGGGGATACTTGCCTAGATGTGCTAATTTCCTATGCAAATATTTACATTGATTTATTTTGAGACATGGAGGATTTTAATTTCAGTTTTTTATCTCCCCCCATAATTTTAATGAATTTTGGTTTAACCATGAAAATAGCTTTACCAATGCAGCAACCAGAAATCTATCTCCTACTGATGTGTTCCAAAAAGAACGAAACAGGCTTGTCTAGTGAGTGCTTTCTGGTTTGCTGTCATAATCCTGTTAAAAGGATTGCTGTGTCAAAACAGTATTTTGAAGCAAAAAAAATGAGAATTAGCATATATAATTTGCATATCTTACCCACAATTCTCTTGTGCATCGGAAACATTGTATATTAAGAATTTCTGGGGAAAAGCATGAGGGAATACTTGCCTAGATGTGCTAATTTCCTATGCAAATATTTACATTGATTTAAAGGGACAGTAAAGTAAAAAAAAACTTTCATGGATTAAATAGGGCATGCAATTTTAAACAACTTTCCAATTTACTTTTATTACCAATTTTGCTTTGTTCTCTTGGTATTCTTAGTTGAAAGCTAAATCTAGGAGGTTCATGTGCTAATTTCTTAGACCTTGAAGACTGCCTCTAATTTGAAAGCATTTTGACAGTTTTTCACCACTAGAGGGCATTATTACATGTGTTTCATATATTTAACATTGAGCTCAGGCACGTGAAGCTCCTAGGAGCCTGCACTGATTGGCTAAAAATGCAAGTCTGTCAAAAGAACTGAATTAAGGGGGCAGTTTGCAGAGGCATATATACAAGATCACAGAGGTAAAAAGTATATTATTATAACTGTGTTGGTTATGCAAAATTGGGGAATGGGTAATAAAGGGATTTTCTACCTTTTTAAACAACAAAAATTCTGGTGTTTACTGTCCCTTTAATTTTGAGACATGGAGGATTTTAATTTCAGTTTTTTATCTCCTCCCCCCCCCCCATAAATTTAATGAATTTTGGTTTAACCATGAAAATAGCTTTACCAATGCAGCAACCAGAAATCTATCTCCTACTGATGAGTTCCAAAAAGAGAGAAACAGGCTTGCCTAGTGAGTTATTTCTGGTTTGCTGTCATAATCCTGTTAAAAGGATTGCTGTGTCAAAACAGTATTTTCAAGCAAAAAAACTGAAATTTGCATATCTAATTTGCATATCTTACCCACAATTCTCTTGTGCATTGGAAACATTGTATATTAATAATTTCTGGGGAGAAGAAAGTGGGGATACTTGCCTAGATGTGCTACTTTCCTATGAAAATATTTACATTGATTTAAATTTGAGACATGGAGGATTTTAATTTCATTTTTTTATCTCCCCCCATAATTTTAATGAATTTTGGTTTAACCATGAAAATAGCTTTACCAATGCAGCAACTAGAAATCTATCTCCTACTGATGAGTTCCAAAAAGAACAAAACAGGCTTGTCTAGTGAGTGATTTCTGGTTTTCTGTCATAATCCTGTTAAAAGGATTGCTGTGTCAGGGCGGAGCTTGGCCACGAACGCTGATGGCCGCGCATTAACAGTGCTCTGATACCCAACTGCTCTCAGCCTAAGATAAAACACAATCCCAAGCACTAAACCCTTCTGAAATGGGTATATAGTAACTACAGTGTGTGCCCACCAACAGCGGAATCTACTCTGCACATAACGGAGGTACAGCCCTGGAAACACAGCATGAGATCTGCTGACAGGACGGATAACGGGCCTTATCAGACTTAAGCCTGCATGCAGAAGACACACCAGACAACCGGAGCACTAAAAGCAACGTATATACCTGGTGTCTAACAGTAGGACATAATAAGGAGCCTCTACCAGAACCAACGCTATACCGACTGTCGGAACAAAATATCACTGCTCTGAGTGACCCGGCATCGGCTAGTCTTGTAGCGGGAGGGGATGAAGCTGGAACCTACAGTAAGGTCGCAACCGAAGAGAACTTAAATCTAAGCGGTGAGTTGTGATCCTCAGCATAAGCAATAACTGGGACAGAGGCCACGTGGGGCTCTGGCATTATAGGTGGACGGGAGAGAGGAGTGAAGTAACAGCTCTGGGGCCAAACTGATATTGATTTTATCAGGGCATAAAAGGTGTTAAAACAATAGTAACTTGGGGAGCCGCTCAGGCATCAGCCACGTGGCCAAAGGAGCACAGGCGCAAGGATTACTAGGCCATTACGCCACCATTGTAGGTTGCAATTGATATAGTAATAGGCATACCTATAGAGTTAATCACATATAAGGATAACATCTCAGACATCAAGCCTTCAGTGCTGCAGACATGTCTACTAAAAGAGGAAATAAGCCTCAGAAAAGCTTGCACTCCTCAAACATGGACAGCTACTTATTACCAGCTGATTCAGCACAATGCCCGCAAAAAGACTCGCAGAACCTGATGGGGCCCTCTGAAGTTACACTTTCCCACAACATAGAACGCAGACAGGCAGACTATGTTACAAAGGATGACCTAAGGCATTTGTCATCAAAAAATGACATTAAAGACGCCATCATGGAAATGAAGAACATGTTTGGGGAACTTAAGAAAGACATTGCCAATATTGATCACAGAGTCACGCTTGTAGAAGAATCCCAGGAAGCGTTAAGCTCTGATCTACAGCATAATTCTAATTGCATCAGGTCACAAGATATAACCGTGCTGAGCCTCACTGAAAGGATTGAGGACTTGGAAAACAGGAGTCGGCGGAACAACCTGAGGATAAGGGGTGTCCCTGAAACTATAGCCCCGGCAGAAATACATCAATACACTCAGAAGCTTTTTCATTTCCTCAAAAACACCCCAGAGGCAGAAGACATACACATTGAGAGAGCACACAGGGCACTGCGGCCTAAGCCACCAGCCAGAGCTCCACCTAGAGACATCATTGTTAAACTCTTGTCGTATAGAGACAGGGAGGATATTCTCTGTCACGCCAGAAACAGACAGCCCTTGACATATGAGGGGGCAGACATACAGATTTATACAGATCTGTGCCCTGCAACTTTACAAAAAAGAAGGGATCTGTGCTTCCTTACAACACCTCTCAAAGAACAAGGGATCACATACAGGTGGGGCTTCCCAACTTGCCTGATAGCAACCAAAGAGGGAGTCTCAGCCACATACCGAGCAATCTCTGACCTTCCTGCCTTCAATCAAGCTATGGGAACGCGGATCAGGCCACCTGCCCCAGGAGCAGATCCCCTACATAGAGGAGATGACCGCATGGCGAATGAGAATCCCCTTAACAGAAGGATACCCTGAATCTCCCTTCATTTCCCTAAACAGAAGCATTGACTGTCGGTGGTACGGGACTTGGCACTTGCTGAGCTCTGTATCTTGCAGAAATCGCTTCAGAGACGGTGCTCTTCACATCATGCAGCTAAGTATATAGCTTATTATGTTTATGTTCTTTGTGTGAGACTTTAAACCTGACGCAGCATTTTATTAGCAACCAGAAAGTGACATACTTAACATGTGCAAGATATATGCAGGTTGTTTTGGGACACTTTTGTGACACTGCCCACGTGGCTATTGCCAGAGAATAAATGTCTGCTCAATTACTATTCTTAGCTATGTTGGTTTCTCATTGTTTTGTTTATAAAAATGTGATACGTGCACAAAAGAAAAGCTACTGTTCATGATGCTGTTTCATACAAAAGTTCTTATCCATTTTAGATATGGGTTGTTTCTAGATTATTGTGTTAACCATTTGTGTCAGATGATGTCTACCTTATACATGCTTAATACACCATGGGGACGGGCCCAGGGTGGCTGGAAGGGCTACATCGTTTTAAAACTCACTGGAAACCTAGAGGTACTGACCAGAGGCAACTATATGTATACCTTAACCTAATAACCACAGAACGGGTGACATGTAGGGCATTGAGATAGGGTTACATAACAAGGGTAATGCATCTGATTGACGGACTCAATAACCATCTAAGCAATTGCAGGCCTCAACCTGGTAATATATTACATCACACGCTCACTCCTGAAGGCATATAGAGCTAGCGTTCAGAAAGCGCCTCATGGCATACACCTGGACATCTTTTTTAAAATAGTGCTAACACTCCGCACATATGCTGGGCAGACAGTAGTTTACCAGAGACATGACACTTACAGGGAACGCACTTAGATAAGCCTGATGCGCTCATATAGTCAGCAGTCCCGTTCACCCCCTGGGCCCCTACTTATCGATGGCAGGAATGACAAAATTGGGTATATTTCATTTGGATGATGGAAACCACAAATGATCACAATGTTAATGTTTTATTGGTTGTGTTTGTCTACAAATTGTATAGCTTATGTTTACACTTCGTTGCTGAGAGCATGAGGGTTACTACCCCTCTGTTAGTTTATTTCTATATTAGTCTAGTAGAGCTTCACTCTACAACTTTTCAACTCCCCATCCCTTCTCTCCCTCTTCTTCCCAAACCAAGACTGAGACCTACTCCTAGTCTACAGTCTCTCATCTCCCTCTACAATCTCTATTTTCTCCCCGAACCTCACTCTTAGGAACTTTTGAACACACTCGCAGGTTTTTCCTTTCTCTTAACTCTCCCTCCCTCTTTTCCATTACCTCCCCTCTTCTCCCTCTCCCTCCCTCTTCTCCCCCTTCTCATCCTCTTCCCTCCCCCTTTTTTTTTTTTTTTCTCTCTCTCCTCTCCTTTCTAGACCCTTTCTACCCACCTACCCCATTACACTACCGGAGGGAACTCTGAATTGTCACGCAAAAATGAAGGGCAATGGCACCCTTCCCATAGATCTTATCACAATTAATGCAAAAGGACTTAATAGTCCAGGGAAAAGGGCTATTGTTATCAGGGACCTCCAGAGAATGGGGGGGGGGATATTGTGTACCTCCAGGAGACACACTTTTCTAAGCATAGAGAACCGAAATGGTATAGTCAAAAATTTCCAGTAGCCTACTTTGCGTCAGGCCCATCCAAAAAAAATGGAGTAGCAATTTTATTTGGGGCTGGGGTGCCCTTCCGGATGGAGCAGATCGAGAGAGACCCAGATGGGAGGTTCCTGATCCTTATAGGAACCCTGTATGGCAAAACTGTAACATTTGTCAACCTCTATTCCCCAAACTCAGCACAAGATGTCTTTTTTAAAAGACTGACAAACAGACTCATGGAAGCCCAAAAGGGTATGGTCTTTCTGGGTGGTGACTTTAACACCTCATTTTGCCCAATACTAGATACATCAGATGGTCTATCCAGCACCTCACAGAAAATTGTGAAACATATAACCAAACATATGAGGGACATGGTCCTGCATGACGTGTGGCGTACGCTACACCCTACAACTAAAAACTACACTTTCTACTCCCATCCCCATAGGAAGTACACGAGGATAGACCATATCTTCACGGACTCAATGGGCCTATCAATAACCACCAGTAGTAGCATAGGTCAGATCACTTGGTCTGATCATGCTCCGGTAAAATGCACCATTGAATGGCCAGAAGCCCCAGTGGCCCCATATGTATGGCGATTGGATGAATCATTACTAGATGATCAATTGCTAAAACAACAGCTAAATACCATAATTGGGGAATATTTCAACATCAATGCAGGGGACGCCTTAGCAGACACAACAGTGTGGGAAGCACATAAGTGTGTCCTGCGAGGAGTCTTGATCAAGCATGTTACAACCCTCCGTAAGGGAAAACGAGCTCTATATAACACCCTGCTCCAGAAAGTAACGCAAGCGGAAGACTTGCATAAGGCGCAGCCAACGGATAACACGCTACAGATTGGGCTCGCAGAGGCCAGATCCAATCTTCTGAAACATATTCAGAATGAGCAGCAAGCAAAGGCTCTTAAACTCAAGCAATACTATTTTGAACAAAGTAATAAGGCCGGCAAACTTCTGGCACGGGCACTTACACGCCAGAGACTTAAGACATATGTATATGAAGTCACTGATGGCGACGGTGGCAAGCACTGCGATGGTCCGTCGATCGCAGATGCTTTTGGCAGTTTCTACGAAATGTTATACAACTTGCACCCCCCGAGCCAGGAACAGCCAGGGCAGACACCTGGAGACATACAGGAGAAAGCCATAATTGAGTACCTAAACGGAATAGAAATGACTAAGCTAACACAGGAGGAGGTGGCTAAACTTGAAGCCCCATTTACCTTGAAAGAGGTACAAACTGCTATCAAGCTCCTCCCGGGGGGGAAAAGCCCGGGTCCGGACGGGTTCGGTATGCGCTATTATAAAACTTTCTCAGGAGAGTTGGCACCTCGACTACTCCGGATGTTCAACCAACTCTCGGAGGAGCCTCACCTGCCTGGCTCTATGCTTGGGGCCTACCTCTCAGTCATACATAAGCCAGGGAAACCAGAAAACCTCCCCAGCAGCTACCGGCCGATCTCACTCCTTAACACGGATGTAAAGATCCTAGCAAAGATAATAGCTAACCGCATTGCAGTGCTATTACCAAAATTAATTGCCACCGACCAGGTGAGGTTCGTCCCGGGCAGAGAAGCTCGGGATAACAATCTCAGAGTAACTCAATTGATATCATATGCCCAGAATAACTCAGCGCCGTTGGCCCTGGTCTCCACGGACGCTGAAAAAGCCTTTGACCGGGTCAACTGGTTATTCATGCGACACACCATGACCAAGCTGGGATTTGGTACTGGCATCATAAACACGATCTTTTCCCTGTACTCAGCACCAAGTGCTAGAGTGCGAGTCAATGGCATGCTATCCAAGCCCTTTCCAATAACTAACGGGACGAGACAGGGGTGTCCCCTGTCTCCCTTACTATTTGCCCTTGTGATGGAGACCTTGGCCTGTAAAATTAGAGATAATCCAAACATAGCCGGGTTGACTGTGGGCTCTAAGGAACATAAACTAGCCATGTATGCGAATGACGTCCTGGTGATGTTGTCTGACTCAACCACCTCCCTAACGGCACTGCTGATAGAATTTGAGAGGTTTGGAGAAGTCTCTGACTTTTTGCTCAACTTATCGAAATCAGAGATCATAAATATATCTATCCCGGCTGATGTCTTTCAGGGGGTTAGCGCACTCTGCCCACTTGGAATTGCGACACATCGACTTAAGTATCTCGGGATCTTCCTAACACCAGTGTTGAAAGACATGGTTGAAATAAATTACAAACTGATCAGAGATGCAGTAATAGGTGACTTGGCCAAATGGAAAAACAAGTCCATCTCATGGATGGGCCGCATTCATGCGATCAAGATGAATATCCTGCCCAGGGTCCTCTATGTGATGCAAGCAATCCCCCTGGTGTCAGCAATGCCCCTTATTCACCAGATTCAATCAGAGATAGAGGCATATGTCTGGAATGGAATTAGACCAAGAATTAAAAAAAAAACCATGTACCTGCCTAGGGAAAGGGGGGGAGCAGGGGTTCCCATGTTAAAAATGTATTTCAGGGCAATAAATATTCAACGCCTAGTACACTGGTGCCATAATAGAACAGACAGAGCATGGGTGGAACTAGACTGCGAGATCCTACAAAGGGGGAATGTGGGTGCGCTAGCGTGGATTTCGGCCAAGGGCCGGACACCACTCATTCATAGCTATCCCTTGCTGGAGGATGTTTTCCAAGTGTGGGACACTTTGACCAAGCAAGGAAATCATATATCATCTGCGCAGTCACCGGTAACACCGGTCTTTGAAAATCCAGACAATGCTTTGGCGCATAGAACCCAAACCCCAGGACAGACTTACTCGCTAGCAGAGGCAGCAATCTCTAACGCCTTCCATAATGGGAGGATCCTGACCCAGGAGAAATTGAAAGAATGGGATCCCTGGCTGTTCTCCTCGTGGTTTAGGGTGGCTCAACTGCATCACTTTGTGAACAGCTACAGGGATACAGCTCCCTTCACAAGAGAGAGAACAGCCTTCAAATCTATCTGTACAGCGGCGCAACCACCTGGCCATCTGATCTCTCGCCTATATAAGCTGCTCCACACGAGCAGAAGTGAAACGCTGCCCTCCTACACAGACGCCTGGCGGGCTGACCTGGGTTCGGAAATCATGACAGAAGAGTGGCTCAAAATCTTCAACAAAGCCAAGAGAACTTCGGTCTCAATGAAACTACAAGAGATGCATTTCAAATTCTTAAGCCGGTGGTACCTGACCCCACAGAGGCTTCATAAAATTTACCCACAGGCCTGTGGAGAATGTTGGAGGGGCTGCGGCGAGGAAGGTTCAATACTGCACATCTGGTGGACTTGCCCACTAATTAGCGTATTCTGGGACAAAGTGCTTCTGGAGTGTAGTAGACTTCTTGGGGTGATCATACCACCAAACCCACTATACTTGCTATATCACGCCCTCCCCAAAATAGTGATAGATGCCAAACGTAGACTCTTCCTGCTGATGCTAAATTGCGCCAAGGGCCTAATCCCGAAACACTGGAAATCCATAAACGCCCCGACCCTCGACGAATGGAAAAGGGGGGTCGGCGATCTGCTTTGTCTGGAACGGTACCACTACCTAAAAACTGGGAAACTAGTGACGCATGAATACATGACTTTGATCTGGGAGGAAAAGAGTGTATAATAGTCTGATGGTTCGCAAACTGAACTTTACAAGAGTCTGGCTGCTACTCCTGGGGGTGCACACACTAGACTCCCTCTAAGGCCTTGAGAGGAAGACCCCTCTTAAATAGCTATACTCACTGGAGTTTGGAGTGAATACCTTGGGGCGGTAGGCTCCTCCCCCTCCCCCCCCTCTTTTTTTTTTTTTTCTCTTCTCTCTCCCTTTCCCTCTCTCTTTCCCCCCCCCCCCCCTCTCTCCCACTCCCTTCTCTATCCAGCTTCCCCCTTTTATTTCTCTCTTAACTAGGGTATGGCCTATTACCCGAGCTACTTTATAACTTTGAGAAAATCTCTCAACCTAAATATAATGTTTGAAGTTACAAGTTAGCTTAAGAACAATGAACCAGAAGTATAAGACAGGGGCACTGATAACACACAATCACTGTTTTTTCTCTGTACCTGGTGATCAATGCAATGCAAGCTCCTTGTTAATATGACTGCCCTTGAATGATTGTAAATGTATGTTATACTACCTTTTCTGTTCATTCAATAAAGCTTTTTAAAAAAAAAAAGGATTGCTGTGTCAAAACAGTATTTTGAAGCAAAAACACTGAGAATTTGCATATCTAATTTGCATATATTACCCACAATTCTTTTGTGCATTGGAAACATTGTATATTAAGAATTTCTGGGGGAAAGCATGCGGGGATACTTGCCTAGATGTTCTAATTTTCTATGCAAATATTTATATTGATTTAATTTTGAGACATGGAGGATTTTAATTTCAGTTTTTTATCTCCCCCCATAAATTTAATGAATTTTGGTTTAACCATGAAAATAGCTTTACCAATGCAGCAACCAGAAATCTATCTCTTACTGATGAGTTCCAAAAAGAACAAAACAGGCTTGTCTAGTGAGTGATTTCTGGTTTGCTGTCATAATCCTGTTAAAAGGATTGCTGTGTCAAAACAGTATTTTGAAGCAAAAAAAACTGAGAATTTGCATATCTTACCCACAATTCGCTTGTGCATTGGAAACATTGTATATTAAGAATTTCTGGGGAAAAGCATGCGGGGATACTTGCCTAGATGTGCTAATTTCCTATGCAAATATTTACATTGATATATATATATATATATATATATATATATATATATATTTAGTCACACATACACACAATATATATATTGGGGAATAACTAGCCCAAAATTTTAATAGAAAATTTGGATAAATATATTAATTTTACTATAAAACCCCCAAAAAAGAGAGATACAATTAAAATATTAACCCTCCTTTTCAGGATGAATAGACCATTAAACGTTTTATTGCAGTGTTTAAATAATTAAAGGTTTTTGCATACAATTATTAAACTTGGAAATCAATAATTTAAGCACTTGACTGCCTGAGAGGGCTGCACATCTACTACTACATAAGGTATGACAGCCCTCTATGGTGAGCAAGGGGTTAAATACTTTGATTTCCTAGACTAAAGTAATGACAAGGAATACACAAACTGTAGTAAGGTTCACAGCCTGGCTCTTACATTATAGAATAAGCAGGGCAGGAAGGTGTAGGTCCGTTGTAGCTAATATGTCAGGGAGCACAGATGCTTTAAAAAACGCTGCTGGCTTCCTTATCCTCCTTCCCCCGTTAATTTATTGTCTCTCTCTACTTAAGAAGACGCCCCTCTTATGCCGCATAGGCAGAATTGCAGAGCTAAAACAATTGTGCATGCATTAAAACTGTCAGGTTTTTTGCTGAAAACAGCTGTAAGTTTTTTTTTACTGAAAACGGACTGTCCGGTCAAATCCCTAAACTTGGCAACCCTTGGCCCCTGTGTGCTGTGTCACTCACTTTTACACACAACCCTGTCCTCACGTGGAAAGCCCATGTAGCCTAGGAAGTTGCAGGAGGGACAGCTGCTGACTGAGCTGTATCTTGAATCCTCCAGTGTGTGCGCACCCTACAGGCAGCCGCGGCGCATGAAAACAAACATTTTTACTCACGTTTTCAGCCTCAGGCAGATCCACCACAGCACCTCCTGCTATTGGTGCCCCCCAGCAGGGGGGTGCAAACTTAATAACTACCGATTCACTGAGTTTTCACGGCTGACATTACTATTGGTCATTCTTCAACATGCAACACGCTGCAAACATAGCAGGAACTGATGCAGTATTAACTCTTTGCATGTTGAAGACTGACCAATAGTAATGTTAGCTGTAAAAACTTAGCGAATGGATAATTATTATGGCATTGGCTGCAACTAAGGATCCACCACTTTCTATCTTTCCTTGCCTCTGGTGTCGGTCTAGAGGAGGGGTCACGTGACATTGTGTGAATCCATTCGGCTCTTCACTGCATCGATGCAGCATCGTTAAAGGCTGCATCATCATGCATCGTTGTGCCGATTATTTTCAATACCCCTAGTGTACAATCAACCAACAGCTAAGCCTTGCTTGCAGTCGGTCACTTTAGAACTGGAAAGACTAACATTCAATGATATCTGTATAACACAATAAATATATAACTACTTAGAGAGACTCCATAGATGCGTCACCTGAAACCGTAGTTTGTCACAGCTCTGCAGTAGTAATCACTTTCCTCCGGTATACAATCTACTTACAGCTCTGCTGCAATATTTATCCGCGTAACTTGTGTACCTGCTCGGCATCTCCTCTGTTCCAAACAGTGCGCGGCTTCGCTCTACATCACCGGCACCATAGGTCCCGCCTCCGGACTCCTTCAGCTGTGTTTTCGGCTCTCCCTCACTTTCGCTCGATGCAACTCAGGACTGAAAGTAATAATAGGAATGGAGTCCCAGTACTCCACATTGAATAAAGAAAAAATAATCCAATTTCGTTCCGGGCAAAGAGAACTGAGAAAATGTTACAAATAAATACAGTGTGTCCCAAAATAGGATAAAACATAAAAAGGTTTATTGTATAACAAATTTGTCAAATTCCAAAAATATCATAAAAGGTGAGCAATATAAAGCAAAAGCAAAATCTGACCGGTTTCGGTCAATGAGACCGTAGTCTTAGACATAAAATACAGGTATCAGGTGTAAGCTATTTAAAGCTACAGCTCTTCTGTGATTTATGATTGTTGAATACAGCTCACACTATTTTTTAACCCTATGTGTATCAGTATTTGTATAGATAATTTGTATGGAAATGGAAACTAAGAGAACTAAATATGCTACTACTAGATATAAGCAGATTTATATTTAAAGCCTATAAAATATTCCTATAGTGTAATTAGCAACATAAAGGAAGATGGCTAAGGAGGTCTATTTATATGTAACATGTTATCATAGCTTCTATTCTAAACCAGAAATACAAAACAAAACAAAATGTAAGTGTATATAAATACAAGAAATGCATAATAATTATTGCTCAAAACTGAAGACATGAATCATAATAAATGCAATGAATTTTGATGCTGCTATTTCTGTATCCAAACACATGATAAATAATATTCATCATAATGATACAATTTTTTTTTCTTAATAAACCATATGCTATGTTTCATTTAAATAAATGTTCTTGTACCATTAAGATTAACATCATCAATTATGTATTGGGATACAAAACAGATTTTCAGCACATTTAATAGCATGTTAAGTATATGGTTTATTAAGAAAAAAAAAATTGTATCATTATGATGAATATTATTTTTTGTTTTGTTTTGTATTTCTGGTTTAGAATAGAAGCTATGATAACATGTTACATATAAATACACCTCCTTAGCCATCTTCCTTTATGTTGCTAATTACACTATAGGAATATTTTATAGGCTTTAAATATAAATCTGCTTATATCTAGTAGTAGCATCTTAAGTTCTCTTAGTTTCCATTTCCATACAAATTATCTATACAAATACTGATACACATAGGGTTAAAAAATAGTGTAAGCTGTATTCAACAATCACAAATCACAGAAGAGCTGTAGCTTTAAATAGCTTACACCTGATACCTGTATTTTATGTCTAAGACTACGGTCTCATTGACCGAAACCGGTCAGACTTTGCTTTTGTTTTATATTGCTCACCTTATTTGATATTTTTGGAGTTTGCCTACTTTTTAATGTTATACAATAAACCTTTTTATGTTTTATCCTTTTTTGGGACACACTGGATTTATTTGTAACATTTTCTCAGTTCTCTTTGCCCGGAACGAAATTGGATTATTTTTTCTTTATTCAATGTGGAGTACTGGGACTCTATTCCTATTTTTACTTTCGGTCCTGAGTTGCATCGAGCGAAAGTGAGGGAGAGCCGAAAACACAGCTGAAGGAGTCCGGAGGCGGGACCTATGGTGCCGGTGACGTAGAGCGAAGCCGCGCACTGTTTGGAACAGAGGAGACGCCGAGCAGGTGCACAAGTTACCCGGATACATATCGCACTGGATTTATTTGTAACATTTTCTCAGTTCTCTTTGCCCGGAACGAAATTGGATTGTTTTTTCTATATAAAAAACATATTTATCAGTGCTGCGGAATCTGTTGGCGCTCTACAAATACCTGATAATAATAATAATTTATGCAATATTCATATTTAATAAAGGTTTTAATGATGTATTTACTGTAAATATTTCACATTTGAATGTTCTGTACATAGGGGAATTTCTTCTTTGTATTTATTGTAAATAGATATTCCTATATATATCTGTATATATCTATACCTACAGTATATTTAATCATGTATATATAGGTATAAATATATATTAGTTTAAAAAACCCAGCAGATATCTGTAGAAATATTTTTTATGAATAAATAGAACATATTTCGTTAAGTAAAGAACGTTGGAAAATTAAGTATTCATAATTTCAGGTCGGGTTTGAGCTAATAAGAATATGTTATGGTGTTTGTGCTAGAGAGTGGGGTGTTAGGTTTATGTTAAATTTGTTTCTCCATCGACTTCTATGGGGGAATTTGTGAATGCGATCACGATTTTCAAATCTCAACTTTTACCGCTAGAGAAAAAACTGTTTACTTTCAATTTACTAATATCAGCGCAATCCAAAGAGCGCAAAAATCTTAATTCTAGCGGATTTGTAATCTAGCCCTTAGTGTTTATTTGCATTCAGATGGAGCTTACAATTTTAAACAGCTTTCCAATTTACTTCAATTTTTAAATTTGTTTCATTATTTTGGTTTCCTTTGCTGGAGGAGCAGCAATACAGTACTGGTAGATAGCGAAACACATTGTCTGAGCCAATGACAAAAGGCATATATGTGCAGCTACCAATCACCACTTCGCTTCCATTAGTATATTGCTGGTTCTGAGCCTACCTAGGTATGCTTTTCAACAAAGGATTCCAAGAGTCCTAAGCAAATTAGAATATAAGTAAATAGTTTATTTATTTCAAATTGAATGCTCTATCCGAATATTTTTTTTAATTTTATTTTACTGTACCTTTATTTTGGCTTTAATGTCCCTTTAAATATCACTTGTATCGTGAAATATATCCCATACTGTAATTCCAAGTCCTAGTTACCCTCCCCCAAAATCCATTTATCTAATCAATTATCTCTTTATATATCTCAAATATGTATATCTCACTATGATTAGAAGCAAGAAAAAAATAATTTATTAACAATATGATAATTATAGCATTAAGTCACAAAGAAATCACAGTACTGTTAATGCATTGTAATTTGGGGAAATCTGCATCAATAACAAAAAGAACACATTAATATACATCACTCAAGTAATCATTGCTTTAAAATATGCCTTATTATACATAATATTGTAATATCAAATCAGTAACAGTAATTATAATAATTAGCAATGTTATTGTGCACAGAAACATTCTGAAAAACAACACATAAAATGTAATTGTCAGGGCACAAGATGTGATACAAACAATTTATTGTACAGGTAGCCCTCAGTTTACGCCGGGGTTAGGTTCCAGAAGGGATGGTTGTAAATCGAAACCGTTGTAAATTAAAACCCAGTTTATAATGTAAGTCAATGGGAAGTGAGGGAGATAGGTTTCAGGCCCCTCTCAAAATTGACATAAGTAACATCTAATACATTATTTTTAAAGCTTTGAAATGAAGACTTTAAATGCTAAACAGCATTATAAACGTAATAAAATAGTCACACAACAGAGACTTCACTTGCATTTTTCTGTAAACAGTTCTTTCTATGCATTCCAATCTGGACTGATTTATAGACAGGAAGATCTTGTTCCTTTGAAATCTGCACGATAGCTCAGGTCTGGTTAAACTGATTAATTTCAGCTTGCTTGGCTTTGCTGCAACACAAGCGGACAGCTCCACCTACTGGCTATTTTAATAAATGTACTGCTTTTCAATAGCAGTCGCATGACTGGAAAAAAAGGTTGTTATTCTGAAACGGTGTAAATTGAACCGTTTTAAAACGAGGGCCACCTGTACTTTGTGTAGATATAATATTACTGGCGCTATTTATAAAGAAGCTATGCATGCACATCTGAATTATCCCTGTCGAGTAAAATCCTTGTTAAAATGAGTTCAACACATCCACATGGAAAGTATGGAATTGAGGTAGCTAATTTACATGACCCTTAAAGGAACTGTCACTCAAGAGAATACTATAGTGCTGTGCACCAATCAGATTTTCTCTGTACAGAGATCAGCGCCAAGGTAGTGCAAAATGTATCATTATTGGAGTTATTTTAACATAAAAATAGGCTTTTTAAAATAAACATATATGGCAGACATTTTACAAATATTACATTGAGGTCAAAGAGTCCTATTCATTAAGTGTCCATTTAAAACTAGGCATATTTATTTAAAAGGACCACACAATGCAGTAGAATTACATAATTAACAAGTGCATAATAAAAAATACAATCATTTAACACCTTCTCTAAATTTCAAATAAGCAGTAGATGTTTTTTTCTAGCAAATTAATTTTTTCTCTTATTTTCTGGCCCCCTGTATCATGTGACAAACATCAGCCAATCACAGACTGGTATACGTATACCCTGTGAGCTTCTGCACATGTTCAGTAGGATCTTGTTCCCCAGAAAGTGTGAATATAAAAAGATTGTACTAAATTTGATAATGGAAGTAAATTGGAAAGTGTCTTAAAACTGCATGCTCTATCTGAATCATAAAAGTTTATTTTGACTTGAGTATCCCTTTAAAAATGTATTATTGGAAAAATACTTAACAGTGCTTTACAAAGAAAATGTTGCCAGCCAAGTTGTATTATGAAGTAGGGGGCAATGTAATACTTTGTAAAATAACTTTTTCCACTATCCAAGGCACAAATTAATTTCATAATTTAACATAACTTGATTTAAAGGGACACTGAACCCAAATTTTTTCTTTTGTAATTCAGAAAGAGCAAGCAATTTTAAGCAACTTTCTAATTTACTCCTATTATAAATTTTTCTTCTTTCTCTTGCTATCATTATTTGAAAAAGAAGGCATCTAAGCTTTTTTTTTGTTTCAGTACTCTGGACAGCACTTTTTTATTGGTGGATGAATTTATCCACCAATCAGCAAGGACAACCCAGGTTGTTCACCAAAAATGGGCCCGCATCTAAACTTACATTCTTGGATTTCAAATAAAGATACCAAGAGAATGAAGAAAATTTGATAATAGGAGTAAATTAGAAAGTTGCTTAAAATTTCATGCTCAATCTGAATCATGAAAGAAAAATTTTGGGTACAGTGTCCCTTTAATGATAAACTGTGCAATAAGTATTGAAAATGTTAATATTAACTAATTTTAGCTTAATCATTTCTTAAAGTTTGGCCAGGTGGTGAACCCATTAAAAGGTCCTGGGGAGAACACTGTGAATTATATTTTGTATTAAATATTATTAAATCAATTAAAATCAATCAGCTAAATTACAAGTTTTGAGCGCTATAGGGAAATTAACGACCGCCACAAAGGCAGCGTTATTTCACCTCCCTATAGCGCTGCTATTACAGGTTTCCAAAAAGCAGGCTTTTGCGGGCGATATGGTGACGTTGAGCTCCATACCGCACCAAAATCAAGCGCTGCTTTGACGTGCTCGTGCACGATTTCCCCATAGACATCGATGGGGAGAGCTGGCAAAAAAAAGCCTAACACCTGTGATCGCGGAAAGATAAGCTCCGTAACGCAGCCCTATTGATGTCTATGGGGAAAAGAAAAAGTTATGTTTAAACCTAACACCCTAACATAAACCCCATATCTAAACACCCCTAATCTGCTGCCCCTAATATCGCTGCCACCTACATTACAGTTATTAAACCCTAATCTGCTGCCCCTAACATCGCCGCAACCTACATTACAGTTATTAACCCCTTACCCCTAATCTGCTGCCCCTAACATCGCCGCCACCTACATTACAGTTATTAACTCCTAATCTGCTGCCCCTAACATCACCGCCACCTACATTACACTTATTAACCCCTAATCTGCCGCCCCCAATGTCGCCACCACTATACTAAAGTTATTAACCCCTAAACCTAACCATAACGTAACCCTAAGCCTAAGTCTAACCCTAACACCCCCTAACTTAATATAATTAAAATAAATCTAAATAAACCTTACAATTAGTAACTAAATAATTCCTATTTAAAACTAAATACATACTTACCTGTAAAAAAACCTAAGCTAGCTACAAAATAACTAATAGTTATATTGTAGCTATCTTAGGTTTTATTTTTATTTCACAGGTAAGTTTGTATTTATTTTAACTAGGTAGACTAGTTATTAAATAGTTATTAGCTATTTACTAGCTACCTAGTTAAAATAAATACAAAGTTACCTGTAAAATAAAACATAACCTACATTACACTAAAACCTAACATTACAATAAAATGAAATAAATTAAATTAATAAAATACAAATTACTAACTTACAAAAAAAATAAACACTAAATTACAAAAAATCAAAAACTAAATTATCAAAAATAAAAACAAATTACTCCTAATAGCCCTATCAACATAAAAAAGCCCCCCAAAATAAAAAATGCCCTAGCCTAAACTAAACTGACAATGGCCCTTAAAAGGGCCTTTTGCTGGGCATTAACCCAAAGAAATCAGCTCTTTTACCTGTAATAAAAATACAAACACCCCCAACAATAAAACCCACCACCCACCCAAATAAACCCCCCAAATAAACCTATCTAAATAAACCTAAGCTAACCATTGCCCTGAAAAGGGCATTTGGATGGGCATTTAGCTCTTTTGCTATGCCCTGAAAAGGGCAATCAGCTCTTTTAGTAATTGCCCAAACCCTAAGCTAAAAAAAAAAAAAACACCCAAAAAACCCTTAAAAAAACCTAACACTAACCCCAGCCAGCGAAGTTCTCATCCAAGCGGCAAGAAGTCTTCATCCAGGAGGCCTCTTCGATTTTCATCCAGCCGGCGAAGTCCTCATCCAAGCGGAAAGAAGTCTTCCGGCGCGGAGCATCCTCTTCTTACGGTCGTCGGCGTAAACTGAAGGTTCCCTTTAAGTGATGTCATCCAAGATGGCGTCCCTTACATTCCTATTGGCTGAAAGATTTTTAAGCCAATAGGAATTAAAGGGGAAAAAATCCTATTGGCTGTTGCAATCAGCCAATAGGATTGAGCTTTCATCCTATTGGCTGTTGCAATCAGCCAATAGGATTGAGCTCTCATTCTATTGGCTGTTCCAATCAGCCAATAGAATGAGATCTCAATCCTATTACACCGACGACCGTAAGAAGAGGATGCTCTGCGCTGGATGTCTTGAAGATGGACCCGCTCCACACCAGATGGATAAAAATAGAAGATGCCGTCTGGATGAAGACTTCTTTCCGCTTGGATGAGGACTTCGCTGGCTGGATGAAGATCGAAGAGGCCTCCTGGATGAAGACTTCTTGCCGCTTGGATGAGGACTTCGCCGGCAGGATGAGGATGGATGTCCGGACTATCATAAGTGTATCATCGGGGGTTAGTGTTAGGCAATGCCCATCCAAATGCCCTTTTCAAGGCAATGATTAGCTTAGGTTTATTTAGATAGGTTTTTATTTGAGGAGTTTGGTTGCGTGGGTGGTGGGTTTTACTGTTGGGGGGTGTTTGTATTTTTTTTACAGGTAAAAGAGCTGATTTCTTTGGGCCAATGCCCCACAAAAGGCCCTTTTAAGGGCCATTGGCAGTTTAGTGTAGGCTAGGGGTTTTTTTTATTTTGGGGAGGCTATTTTATTTTGATAGGGCTATTAGATAATGAGTAATTCTTTTTTATTTTTGATAATTTCGTTTTTTATTTTTTGTAATTTAGTGGGGGGGTTTTGTAATTTAGAAAAATTTTAATAATTTAATTTATTTTATTTTATTGTAATATTAGTTTTTAGTGTAAGGCAGGTTAGGTTTTATTTTACAGGTAACTTTGTATTTATTTTAACTAGGTAGCTAGTAAATAGTTAATAACTATTTACTAACTAGTCTACCTAGTTAAAATAAATACTAGACATGTGCAATTCGGATCAATTCGGAAATTCGGGCAAATTCGTAAAATTCGGGATTCTGATTGATTCGAATTTCCGAATTAAATTAGTGCCGAATCTAATGAATAAATCCGAATTAGTTCGGATTTATTTGGATTTATTCGGTAGATTCGGATGGCCATGGATTACACTAGTATTGTACAGTATATTCGGTTATATCACTCTGCTATGGGTTACACCTAATATACAGTACATAATACTAGTATAATAAACAGCACATTCCACCTAACACTTACCGAAATTCCGAATTTCCGAACCGAATCTGAACCGAATTTATTCGAATCCAAATAAATCCGAAACGAATCCGAACCGAATTGTTTCAAATTTTCCCGAATTCGAATCGATCCGAACCGAAATTAAAAAAAATCCGAATGAATCCGAACCAAACCGAATTTTTTCGCCATGCACATATCTAATAAATACAAACTTACCTGTGAAATAAAAATAAAATCTAAGATAGCTATAATATAACTATTAGTTATATTGTAGCTAGCTTAGGTTTTATTTCACAGGTAAGTTTTTATTTAGTTTTAAATAGGAATTATTTAGTTAATAATTGTAAGGTTTATTTAGATTTATTTTAATTATATTTAAGTTGGGGGTTGTTAGGCTGAGGGTTACGTTAGGGTTAGGGTTAGACTTAGGGTTATGGTTACGTTAGGATTTTAGGGGTTAATATATTTATGTAGAGTTAGTGATGTGGGAGGTCAGAGGTTTAGGGGTTAATAATTAATTTTAGTATATTTTGTTGTGGGGCCTTGCGGTTTAGTGATTAATAGGTTTATTAAAGCGACGGTGTTGGCGGACGGCAGATTAGCGGTTAATAATATTTAAATAGTGTTTGCAATGTGGGAGGGCGGCGGTTTAGGGGTTAATAGGTTTATTATAGTGGCGACAATGTCGTGGGGTGGTGGAATGGGGTTAATACATTTTAAAAGTGGCGGCGAGGTCCGGAGTGGCAGATTAGGGGTTAATAACTTTATTATAGTGTTTGCAATGCGGGAGGGCCTTGGTTTAGGGGTTAATAGGTAGTTTATGGGTGTTAGTGTACTTTAACAAATAAAGGTCAGAGAACCTCAAGAATGGCGTTTGTTAGCACTCATTCCTACTATAAGTAAAGATTAAAAAATTAAATTTTTATTGTGTAAAAGTTAAAAGTAAAATTTAACAACAAGACCTTATTTACAGATAGTACCTAATAAACTTAAACTAAAGTCATCTTGTCCCCCTGTTTCCTGGCCGATAACTGCTCCCTCGGCTTCAGGTGACAGGGACAAGAGACAAGTTAAGAAAGTTAAAACCAATAAGTGCACCAGAGTGCTTACTAAATACACAAACGCGTTTCGGCTGCTAATAGCAGCCTTTTTCAATGTGGCGAGACAAGCCGAGGCCCGGGTGCCACCCCTTCTTATAGCGCATTACTACCGGTTCGCCAGCCAATCATGAGCGTAGGGCGAAAACCGCCCCATAGAGCACCAATGACTACGTTGTAAGTGTGGGCTTGTGCGTTGTAGGCATCCTGATTGGTTTTTACATCATCTGTCATTATTCATATATATATAAATATAAATAACACGCCGCCTGTATATGATCTGATTAGCAACTCGTACACACCGAACCTTTACTCTGCACTAAGAAAGGGATGATTGCTATCACATTTCAGGGTTGAATAATGACAGATGATATTTTGCAATACTGAAAGCTGAAGGATTACATTGAATTACACATTTCTAAAACGGTATGTATTGGCTACTGACACCGCCGGATGTACAAACCAATCAGGATGCCTACAACGCACAAGCCCACACTTACAACGTAGTCATTGGTGCTCTATGGGGCGGTTTTCGCCCTACGCTCATGATTGGCTGGCGAACCGGTAGTAATGCGCTATAAGAAGGGGTGGCACCCGGGCCTCGGCTTGTCTCGCCACATTGAAAAAGCCTGCTATTAGCAGCCGAAACGCTTTTGTGTATTTAGTAAGCACTCTGGTGCACTTATTGGTTTTAACTTTCTTAACTTGTCTCTTGTCCCTGTCACCTGAAGCCGAGGGAGCAGTTATCGGCCAGGAAACAGGGGGACAAGATGACTTTAGTTTAAGTTTATTAGGTACTATCTGTAAATAAGGTCTTGTTGTTAAATTTTACTTTTAACTTTTACACAATAAAAATTCAATTTTTTCATCTTTACTTATAGTAGGAATGAGTGCTAACAAACCCCATTCTTGAGGTTCTCTGACCTTTATTTGTTTAGCTATTTTTGTGGGGTTAGCACCGGATTGGTAATCCTTCTATTCCACTAACATACACTGTATCTAGTGCCAGTTCTCTACTCCCTTAATCTGTTAGTGTACTTTGTAACTTTTTAGTTATGAGTTTTATGCTACAGCTTTGTAACGTAAAACTCATAACTACTGACTTTAGATGGCGGTACTGATCTTGTCAGTATAGGCTGTACCACTCACTTTTTGGTCTCCCAGGCAACTCGTAATACCGGCGCTATGGGAGTCCCATTGAATAAGGACTTTTTAAAAAGTACGGTACTGACGTTGCGTGACGGCCAAAAAGGTGTGCGGTACACCTATACCTACAAGACTAATAATAGCAGCGTTAGGGTAAAAGCAGCGTTATGAAGGATAACGCTGCTTTTTCACTCATAACGCAAAACTCGTAATCTAGCTGAAGGTATGCCCCTTTTATTTAAAATTCATATAGCAGTGATTCTCAACCAGACTGTGGACAACTTTATGCTGAAAATACCGAGCTTTAGATAAAAAAAATATCTTAGGTTGATCATGTTATCTTTCTTTTTGCATAGTGTCTTGTCCTGAAAGGTGATTAGTGACAGATCGATATACAACAATTTACAGCATTTACATTCTGTCTCATTGCATTACATTATTTAAATCCTTGGGGTATCAGTGACTCATTAATAAAACAAATCAGGTGTTTTAAAGTAATGTTAAATGTACACAAAGGGTGTCCCATAGCAAAAAAAAACATTATGAATCAATTAAATAAATATATACATGCATAAATACATATATAAATAAATAAATATATACATGCATAAATACATATATAAATAAATAAATAAATATATACATGTATAAATACATGTATAAATACATATATAAATAAATATATACATGCATAAATACATATATAAATAAATAATTAAATAAATAAATATATACATGCATAAATACATATATAAATAAATAAATACATACATATATAAATAAATACTGGAAAAATTCAAAAGACATTTAAAACACTTTTTAAATTCCATGTAATTTAGTCCAATCATTGCAGAGCATGCAGAGCGTTTTGCTCTATGGCACATGCATTGCGTAAGGTAAGGTCAAATGTCTCATCTTCATAAATCTGACTTTGTGTCGCCTCTACATTATTGCCTAAAAGGAAATCTTCAGAAAGGGATATCATTGTGTCTATTCCCAAATGCGTTTGAGCAGTTGTCCATTCAGAATCACCTGACATTACCGCAGAACCATACTGGCAGTCATTTTGATTGTACCCATAACTTCCTTCTAGCAATGCGATATTTGCTGGTCTTTTGTAATTGAAGGATATAGTGTCATCAATATATCCACTCCTGCTATGAGGTAAAGTCAGATGTTGAGGAGCCATTCTGAGGAACTGTTCTTCATTTACAGTGTTGGCTAATGAAGACTTTTCTGACCTACTACTTGTGAGGTTCCTGTCATTCTGGGTAAGCTCCTGAAATTGGTAAACTTGTTGGATATGTTCTGGAAGCCATGAAACTGCATTATTCTCACAAAATATAAATCCATGTCTGTCAGCTCCAGGTCCCTCATGGGTCCTATGAATTGCAGAAGTAGAATGAGTTCCAGTATGGAATAATTTATAAGGAGAGAGTATAATGTCCTCTTCACCTATTATATCATCAAACAGATTTTCTACTGTGTCGATCTCATCTGTGACATAGTCCAAAGTGCCCATGCTTACTCCTATACTGGAGCTGCCATCTGGAACAAAGAATGCCTCCGCTATACCCAGGAAAGTGCTGTCTTCAGGACTGACCTCTGCCAGGTTTGAATTGTCAGTTGGAAGATTAATTACATGCTGAAGAGGAGTTGTCATCCCACTCATCAGTGTTGTTGGAGTAGTATGTTTGTTACCAGTTGAGGAACGTTCATTTGACTTTCTGGATGATGGTTCTCGTTTCTCTGTATCAGCCTCCTGAGATAAAATGGAACTAGCAAGTTGTTGTGTAGCCGCTTCTATGACAGCATATTTCCTACAGAAGCATACAGTAAAAAATTAACGTAAAAGAAAAAGCAGATCTGCATGTTGCTTTCATTCGGAACTAATATAACTAAGTCAATATATTTATATTTAATGGTTTATATTGATGACATTTCTGCAAAAGCATTATACAATTTAAAGGGAGATATGGAAGAGTACTATTTACTCATGGAATTAACAGTTAATGGAAGAATTTTATAACACAGGATTGCAATTGTTTAACCAAAGACAGGGCCATATTTGTTTTGCATTCAAACAATAAATGCAGAAAATGATGACCTAGTCTGTGCTTCATAAACCCCAAATCAAAATACTATTATAAGTTTAATGTGTACACTTTTAGTGTCACACATTGGTAGCATGTGCTAGCACCGCAATTGCAAGTTAATGAAATACCTTTATGTAATTAAATTCTAAAAAGTCTGAGCACTGGAAATGCACACTGCATCCTTCCCAAGACTAACCTTGCTATATAACTGTCCCTAATTGGCCTCAGCAAGGGTGATTATGTAAGCGACTGCAAAACATAATGACAGTGGCTAGCCTTGTTTACACCAGTATCAAGTCCACATTGGAGCCTCCAAATTAAGCCATTGTTGGGTGCTGCAATTTTTCCAAGAAGCATACACACACATGCACATTATCATACAATATACACACACACACATACCATATACACACACACACATATACACACATACCCCATACACCCACATAACATATACACACATACCATACACACACACACACACACATACCATATACACACACACATACCCTATACACCCACATACCATATACACACATACCACACACACACACACATACCATATACACACACACATATAAACACCAAATCAAAATACTATTATAAGTTTAATGTGTACACTTTTAGTGTCACACATTGGTAGCATGTGCTAGCACCACAATTGCAAGTTAATGAAATACCTTTATGTAATTAAATTCTAAAAAGTCTGAGCACTGGAAATGCACACTGCATCCTTCCCAAGACTAACCTTGCTATATAACTGTCCCTAATTGGCCTCAGCAAGGGTGATTATGTAAGCGACTGCAAAACATAATGACAGTGGCTAGCCTTGTTTACACCAGTATCAAGTCCACATTGGAGCCTCCAAATTAAGCCATTGTTGGGTGCTGCAATTTTTCCAAGAAGCATACACACACATGCACATTATCATACAATATACACACACACACATACCATATACACACACATATACACACATACCCCATACACCCACATAACATATACACACATACCATACACACACACACACACATACCATATACACACATACATACCCTATACACCCACATAACATATACACATATACCATATACACACACACCATATACATACACACACTGTATACACACAAATACCACACACACACAGGGATAGGCAAGGTGTCCGTACACGGACACTGGTGTCCGTGACTGGCCCTTGCAGTGTCCGCTGCCCATTTTGCTGTGTGGAGGGAGGAGTAAGACAGATGAATACTGGTCCTGACTCCTCCTTAACACACACAGCGCCACGTTTCACAGGGTTGTGGCCACTCCCACATGATGCCGCTTAGTACCAGAAAATGACTCTGAGTAAGACAGAGAGAGAGGGAAGATTCAAGAAGCAAGCTGCCACTGTGTCCCTGGAGCTTTATATGCAAAGGTAAAGCACTTTAACCAGCATCTGAGGTTTATTATAAGTAGTATTTAAATAGAAAGAAAAGATATAGTAAGGTTGTGATTCATAACCTTAGTATATCTTTTCTTTCTGATTAAATAATAGGAAAGGGAAAATATTTAGTGTGAATAAAATTAGTGGCTTGTCAAGAGACTGCTAGCAATATTGGGTGATAAGTTATGGAATAAATAAAGCCTGAGTGAAATACTGGATGTGTATCTTCTGCATCTGTATAATAACACCCAGCTCTATACAAAGACACAAAAGTGACACTGGCACATGTATATAGCCAGAAAAGGGCTGGTTATAGGATCAGTGGTATCTGCATCAGTATAATAAAATTCAGCACTATAAAATAATAGTTTTAATTGTAAATGTACCTTGGTGTCCTTCACTAAAGGTCTTTACTGTAGAAAATGTCCGCCACAGCCTTGGCTCGTGCCTATCCCTGCACACACATACCATACACACACACATATACATACTATATACACACACAAATACCACACACACACCATATACACATACCATATATACATACCACACACAGATCATACACACATACCATATACAGATCACATACATACATACCACATACACACGCATACACATATCATACACATACACTCTCTAATACCACACACACATACAAAGATCACACACATACATACCATACACAGTTACACACATGCATGGGCATCCACAGAAATCTTTCCAGGAGGGGGGGGGGGGGCAAAAAATATGATTTGAAAATCTAGAAGAGCTGCAATATTATTTTACACACATGGGGCAATGCGGGACAGATGGCAAGCAACCCGGGACAGCAGACAGACCCCTAAAATCGGGACTGTCCCACATAAATCGGGACAGTTGGGGGGTAACTCTTAGACAAACACATACACAAAGGGGAGCAAAGTGACAATTTTTCTCACACACATAAGAACAAACTCCCTCTCTTGCTCATACGCACACACACACACAGAGGAACAAACCCACATTCTTTCTCACACACGCACATACACTCACACTCTTGCTCGCACACGAACAAACTCACACTTGCTCACACACACTAACACACAGGAACAAACTGTCACTCTTAGACAAACACACATACACAAATGAGAACAAAGTGACAATTTTGCTCACACACACACAGGAACAAACTCATACTCTTGCTGACATACATACACACAAACAAACTCACACTCTTGCTCACATACACATACAGGAACAAACTCACACTCTTGCTCTCTCTCTCACACACACACACACACACATAAGAACAAACAAACTTACACTCTTGCTCACACACACACACTCAGGAACAAACTCGCACTCTTGCCCTCACACACACACAAACAGGAACAAACTAACACTCTTACACACATACACACACAGGAACAAACTCACTCTTGCTCACACACACACACATACAGGAACACACTCATACTCTTTCTCACACACACAAGAACAAACTCACTCTTGCTCACACACACAGGAAGAAACTCACACTCTTGCTCACACACACACATACACACACACACACAGGAACAAACTCACTCTTGCTCACACACATACATACACATACACACAGGAACAAACTCACTCTTGCTCTCACACACACACAGGAACAAACTCACTCTTGCTCACACACATACACACTCACACACACACACAGGAACAAACTCAGTTGCTCACACACACAGGAAGCACACTCACGCTCATACATACAAACACAGGAACAAATTCACACTCTTGCTCTCACACAGGAACAAACTAACACTCTTAGTGACACATACACACACAGGAACAAACTCACTCTTGCTCACACACACACATACAGGAACACAGCCTGCCATCTAAATGTAATTAACTTTTTTATGGTGTACATCAATTAAATGTCTTGATAAGGCTGAGCAAGTAAATCCCTCTGAGATATATGACAAGTGTTCCCTACTTTGAGTACCCACATGTCTAGTAGTTCTAACAACATACTGACAACAACAAAGAGTGCATTCAATTACATAGATCACATAGGTAGTAGTACAGTTAATATAACCCTTAATTTCAAATGTATAACTGGTCATTTCTGATTTAAATGTCTTGTCACAAAGATATGGTCACAAGATTTACATTGTTTCCTCCCTGGAGCCAAGAACTTTCAGAACTATCTGTTTTCAAGAGTCTTGGGAATAAAAGATTACCTAGGATGATGTTTCTTTTGTATACACATCTACAGCCTTCTACCACTGTTTGTTTTAACTGTTTATTTAACAAAAGAATGGGTAAGTTTCTCTTAACAATGGAGCGCACCACATCATATTGGTTAGAGAAGGCAGTTATAAAGGTTGGCTTGAGCCATCATGGATAACGCATGGACGTCTGTATAGTAAATCTCTCCTATCCATGGCTTCCACCTCTCTAAATGCCCTCTCAACCACATTTCCTGGATAACCCCTAGATTTAAGCCAGTATTTCAAATCTTTACTTTCTTGTAGATATTCATTCTGTAGGATACAGTTACGTTTTAACCAAATGAATTGTCCCTTAGCAATACCATTAAATACATGTTTAGGGTGGCTACTGCATGCAAAAGAGAATTATCAGTAATAGGTTTTCTATACAAGGAGGCGATCATTCTATCTTTACCCTGCTCTACTGATAGAGTAATATTAGAGTAATATCCAGGAAATGTATAGAGGGTTTTTTGACACTCAAAGGTGAACTGAAGACCAACTTCATTGGAATTAAGACATTGAACGAATTCTGTAGCCGAACAGTCTACACAGCAACTGACTGTGTATATATGTTCTGCATGAATTGCAGGTAATGAGCCAATTAATATTAATGGTGATGTAGAAATGATATATTATTATTATTTATTGCTTGTTATAACTATAAAGTGCTTATACACATAGTTAAAGTCTGCTCCAGAGCAGCAATATACTAATGAGAACTAGCTAAACACATATGGTGAGCCAATGACTAGAGCCCCAATCAACAGCTAGCTCCCACTAAAGCACTGTTGTTTCTAAATCTATTTAAGCATGGCTTTCAACAAAGGAAATTAGATAATAGAAAAACATTGAAAAGTCTCTTTAAACTGAACATATTATTTAATAGATATTTTAATTTTATTTTCCATGTCCATTTAAATAGCAGTTACAAAATATTTTGCTACTGTACCTGCAAATCTGGTTTTGCAAGAATCGACGATGATTCACTTTTCTCTTGGTGGGTCGATTCTTTTTTGGCCTTTGGAGGGTACGCATAATATGAGAAGATGCCACTGTAACAAACGTGAACAGGTCACGGCCACACTCATAGAATCCAAAGTCCTGACGTGGGTAAAAATTGATGGGAACTTGTGTACCTTGGGCATGCATGTTTATGGAAAAACTGCAAACAAAAGGATTCAATATTAAGCTGTGAAAAAAAAAAACGTTTAAAGTAACATAAAAATAATTTCTTTATTGCATCATTTTAAAATGTATTCAAACTTTTTGTTTCATGTAAAACGGATGTTTCTGTACGTGCTGGGTATATTCCTGTCGACCAATAGAGATGTTGAAGTTTTACTTATCAGCCAGTGATTTTAACACTTTCTGCTAATATTAAAATCAAAGTGATGAAACTTAACTAAACATGGACGACAAAAAATTTTCAGCGTTTAATAGGACAAGAAACATTTTGATATTGTAATATAAAAGGTTTAATTGCATATAGTAAAAACGTTGCATTATTTATTTTGCCCCCCTTTTCCTAGAATATGAGTCAAGTCAATATTAAGCTAAAATGAGGTAATATTAAATGTTTCCAATTGATGTTAAATTATTTAATGAATTTGTGCTTTGGATAGCTCAAGTAACATTTATAAATAACAAAAGGTTATAATATTGCAAAGATTTATTCTGCCCCCGTTTACTTCATAGTGCCACCCAGAAGGCAAACTTTTTTGCAGAGATCTCTGCCACGAGAACGGAAGTTTCATACCATAAGAGCTAATTTATATCTGTTCCTAATAGGAGTCAGTAGAAGAGAGAAGATAAAACACTTTAAAAAGATTTCTGGATTAAGAAGATGTTGCGGATGGGGGGAGTTTGCTCACTGAACAACAATGTTTTAAAGGTACTGACTTTAACTATGAGTTTAAACACTTAGAGGCCTATTTAACAAATGTCTGTCGGACATTTCTGGAAAAAGGTAGTTTTTTTGTTCTGACACTATCATGATCACTCTGGTATTCAAATGATTGAAAAATAATTCTAATGCCTAATCATACTTCTCCTAACTGCCTAACCTTAAACCTCCCCAGCACCACCCGAGTTTGAATGTTGATAAAATGACAACAGTAAAACTAAAAAAAAAAATCGACATTTCTATTGTATCATTTTGAATAGCACAATTCTAAATGATGACATATATTTAGATAAGGTTCTAACTCAACTAATTTATCACAACTACATAAAATAAGACTAAGGGCCAGATTACAAGTGGAGCGCTAATTTATCGCGCGCCTGCAAACAGGAAAATGTGCCAGTTTGTGGAACACGCAATAAATACCCAGCCATTACAATTACAACAAGCTTGTGGTAGCAATTAGCGCTCAGAAAATTATCCAGAGATCAGACCTCTGGTTAATTTTAAAAATGTCTCTAAATTGCCTCCAAAATTTAGTGTAATTTGCCTGGTTAATTTTCTAAAAGTACCCCAAATGCCCTAAAAATAGGGTATTATAGTTTTTATTTTATTTTTTTTTAGCTTTTTTTCCATCTTAATGGGAGGAGAGTCCACTGCTTCATTCATTACTTGTGGGAATTGAGAACCTGGCCACCAGGAGGAGACAAAGACACCCTAGCCAAAGCCAAAGTCACAGGAGGTTGGCAGAGAAGTGTCGGAAGATTCGGAGTGGTCTCTTATGGAGGGTAGTACTCTTCGAAATGGGACTGGAGTTTTAAGTAGCCCTGTCTGCCTTTCAGTGAGAGCATGGATGAATGTTAGAGTCCGGAGATGCAGGGAGAGTCTTTCTGCAAACCCATCCCGACTCAGATTAACAGCTCCATTGGCAATCAGCGTTGACAAGTTTCACTGCCTGCCTTTCTTCTCTCAAGTCCATGTCAGGAGCGATGCTACCACCCTGTCACACTTGAAAGGCTGTGTTCCTGTTCCACGGCATTGATTCCGGTAAGATCGTTTCATTTATTTATATGTGTTAACGTATGTAAGTCTCTCTCTCTCGAGTGCAGGGGCAGTCCTGCATTGTACTCCATGTGACTGGGTGTGGCCTCTGTAACTTCCTCTTTCTTGATCTGCGTTCGGAGGAGACGAAAGCGGTTTCTTGTAGTCCATGTCATAGGAGGTGGTGAGTGCCCCGGCCATTGGGATATAAAGGTGCCATTTATTTTTTATTTGATCAAGTCCGTAATAAAGGCGCAAGCTATAGAGGACTCTGATATGTTAGAGGATACTCCCTCTTTATCTAAACCTATTAACTGTGTATATTTTAAGGAGGTTCCAGTTGAACTGCCTACGCAACTCTGTTACACATGCTTTGACAATATTGCTATATCCAAAAAGAATAGAATATTTAGTACGACTGAGCCATCCACCTCTAAGGGTTCTCCGCCCCGCGAGGTGCGTTCCCTGCAATAATCTCCAATTACACAAGCAGTTCCCCAGGGCACTACTAATCCTCCCGCAGGAGGGGTCCTTTGGCCGACAGACTTCGCCGATCAGTTACAGACGGCGGTTTCTGTGGCCATTAATGTGATGCCTTGCCCTACTAAGCGCAAGGTACGGCACTACTATCCGTCTCAGGGGTCTTCGACTCCACTGGATGTCTCAGATAGATTATACGCTGAGGAGGACAACTCTGACTTATCGGGGGATGTACCTTCTAGGTCGAAATCAGCTACTTCTAGGCCTCCATCTGAGGAGGAACCAGATTTTAAATTTAAAATGGAGCATTTGCGCTTTCTGCTGAAAGAGGTGTTTGCCATGTTGGAGGTTACGGAACCGAAGCTACCGGTTGATAACTTGATAGGGTTAACGAGGACAGAGTAGTGCCCCGGGCCTTCCCCGTTCCAGTCAAGATGGCTAACATTATTAAGAATGAATGGGAGAAACTTGGCTCGTCCTTTTCCCTCTCTTCTTCATTTGAAAAGCTATTCCTTGTTCCGGACGCGCAGCTTGAACTGTGGGGAACAGTCCCTAAGGTGGATTGTGCTATCTCTACGCTCGCTAAGAGAACGACTATTCCACTAGAGGATAGCTCCTCTTTCAAGGAACCCATGGATAAAAAGATGGAGTCCATGTTGCAGAAGATGTTCCAACTCACGGGGTTCGTGACAACCGGCGGTAGTGGTCGCTGTGGTAGCTGGTGCGGCTACCTACTGGTGTGACGCTCTATAAGCAATGGTCGAGGTGGAGACTCCCCTCGATGAGATTCTAAAATGAATTAAGGCCTTAAGGGTAGCGCATTCGTTCATTTGTGATGCTAACATGCAGATTATTCACCTGAATGCTAAGACATCAGGTCTTTACTGTTTTGGCCTGCAGGGCTCTGTGGCTAAAGTCGTATTCTGCTGATATGACTTCTAAGTCTCGCTTGCTTTCCCTCCCGTTCAAGGGAAAGGTTTTGTTTGGCCTGGGCCTGGATTCCATTATATCTACGGTCACGGGTGGCAAGGGTGCCTTCTTGTCACAGGATAAGAAGGCTAAACCTAAGGGGTCTACTTTTTGTCCCTTTCATGTGGACAAGTCTCAGGGCCAGCAGCCGGCCGCAAAGACTGAGCAGTCCAAGAGATCTTTGAAACCAGCTAACTCTTGGAACAAGTCCAAGCAGAACAAGAAGCCCACCTAGTCAAAATCGGCATGAAGAGTTGGCCCCCGATCTGTCCTCGGATCATATAGAGGGCAGACTTTCTCTTTTTACAGAGGCTTGGAGAAGAGACGTTATAGACCCTTGGGTTCTGGAGGTCGTAGCCCAAGGCTACAGGATAGGGTTCAAGACATATCCTGTCAAACATATCTTCAAGACCAGAAAATAGAGACGCCTTCCTGGGGTGTTTGAGGGATCTCTCATCTCTCAGGGTAATCGTCCCAGTCCCTCCAGCAGAAGGTCTGGGGTATTATTCAAACCTTTTTGTGGTCCCAAAGAAGGAGGGCACGTTTCGTCCAATTCTGGACCTAAAGGCCCTAAACAAGTTTTTGTCAGTTCCATTGTTCAAGATGGAGATGATCAGGTCAATTTTGCCCCTGGTTCAAGAAGGGCAATTCATGACACCTATAGACCTGAAGGACGCTTACCTTCACGTTCCAATCCACAAGTATCACTTCAGGTTTCTAATATTCGCCTTTCTAGACCAGCACTTCCAGTTTGTGGCCCTTTCATTTGGTCTGGCGACTGCCCCAAGAGTCTTTACAAAGGTTCTGGGAGCTCTTCTTGCAGTGCCAAAAGCCAGAGGGATTGCAGTGGCACCTTATCTGGACGATATCCTGGTCCAGGCTCCATCCTACAGTCTTGCAGAGGATCACTCGAGAGCTCTTCTCCTTCGGTCCCATGGGTGGAAGATAAACGAAGGAAAGAGTTCATTGGTCCCCAGCAACAGGGTGGAATTCCTGGGTACGATAATAGATTCTTCATTCATGAAGATATTTTTGACAGATCAGAGATGTTGCAATTTGTCGTCCAACTGTCTAGCTCTTCAGACATCCTCCTGAACATCTGTGGTCAGGTGTATGGAGGTGATCGGGCTCATGGTATCCAGCATAGATGTCATTCCATTCGCCAGGTTCCATCTCAGACCTCTTCAGCTGTGCATGTTGAGACAATGGAACGGCGATCATTCAGATCTGTCTCAACAGATATCTCTGGACAGGCCGGCGAGGGAATACCTATCTTGGTGGACCCGACCGAGGCCGCTGTCACAGGGAACATCCTATTGGAGACCATCCTGGGAGATTGTGACCACGGATGCAAGTCTATCAGGATGGGGAGCTGTTTGGGGTGTCAGAAGGGCACAGGGCAGATGGACTTGAGAGGAGTCAAGTCTACCTATAAATATTCTGGAACTTCGAGCGATATATTTAACGCTCTGAGTGCTTGTCCCTTTCTGGGGTCGTCCCGATTCATCAGATTCCAGTCAGACAACATTACCTTGGTGGCTTACATAAACCATCAGGGGGGAATGAAAAGTTCCCTAGCCATGAGGGAAGTATCTCAGATTATGAAATGGGCAGAGATTAACAATTGTTTGCTCTTGGCGATCCACATTCCGGGTGTGGACAACTGGGAAGCGGATTTTCTGAGCAGATAGACGTTTCATCCAGGGGAATGGTCTCTCCATCACGAAGTGTTCACGGAGATCGGCAACAGATGGAGGATGATGGAGATAGATCTCATGGCATCCAGACTCAATTGCAAGCTAACCAGATACGGGTCGTGATCCAGGGATCCCCAGGCTGAACTGATAGATGCCTTGGCGGTGCCCTGGGACTTCAACCTAATTTACATTTTTCCACCGTTGCCTCTTCTACCTTGTGCAGTGGCCCGCATCAAGCAGGAGCAAGCTTTGGCTTTTCAGATTGCTCTGTCGTGGCCGCGGAGGATGTGGTTTGCGGAGCTGGTGGGGATGTCATCATCTCCGCCGTGGAGGTTACCTTGTCACAGGGATCTGCTGGTTCAGGGTCCTTTTCTACATCAAAATCTAAATTCTCTGAGGCTGACTGCGTGGAGATTGAAGTCTAGTCTTAGGTAAGAGAGGATTCTCAAAAATAGTGATTGACACTTTCATTCAGGCCAGGAAGCCGGTCACTCAACGCATCTACCACAAGGTGTGGAGGACCTACTTATCCTGGTGTGAGGAACGAGGATACCCCTGGCACAAAGTTAGGGTATCCAGGATTTTGGCCTTTCTCCAGGATGGTCTGGATAAGGGTCTTGCCGCCAGTTCCCTAAGGGGACAGATCTCGGCTTTATCTGTACTGTTGCATAAGAAGCTTGCGGAGCTTTCTGACATTCAGTCCTTTGTTCAGGATCTGGTTAGGATCAGGCCTGTCTTCAGGAATCTGGCTCCTCCTTGGAGCTTAAACTTGGTTCTTAAGGTTCTGCAGAGGGCTCCGTTTGAGCCTATGCATGCACTTGACAATAAGGTTCTTTCATGGAAGGTCCTATTATTACTGGCTATTGCATCGGCATGCAGAGTCTCTGATTTGGCGGCCTTGCAATGTGAGCCTCCCTACTTAGTTTTCCATGCTGATAAGACTGTTCTTCACACTGGATTGGGATTCCTGTTGAGTCGTAATATCAATCATGAAATAGTAGTTCCTTCTTTGTGTCCTAACGCTTCTTCTTCAAAGGAGAGGTTACTTCACAATCTGGACGTGGTTCGGGCTTTGAAGTTTTATCTTCAGGCCACAAAGGAGTTCAGACAGACTTCATCCTTATTTGTTAGGTATTCAGGGAAGAGCAGGGGGCAAAGGGCCTCTGCCACTTCTCTATCCTTTTGGTTGAGGAGTATGATCCGTCTGGCATATGAGACAGCGTGACACAAGCCTCCTCAGAGGATTACGGCTCACTCAACTAGAGCTATGGCTTCTTCTTGGGCCTTTAAGATGAGGCCTTTATGGAGCAGATTTGTAAGCCGGCCACTTAGTCTTCCTTACATACTTTTGCAAAATTTTATAAATTTGACGTTTTTACTTCAGCGGAAGCAGCTTTCCACAGATGGAAATGAAATTATCAGGTAAGCATAATTTATGTTTTTAATAAAAAGCAACTGCACTAGGCATTATTTGGGGGTTGAAGTTGGTGGGTGTGGGGTGTTAGAAGAAAAAAATGACCTTTACATTGCGGTCTATGGGAACTGTGTTCCCTGTAAATATAAATGTATATGCTTACATACATATATATTTATGTATTAATATGTGTATATACACATATTAACACAAATATATATGTATATAAATTATAATCATATACATATACTGTATGTATAAAAATGCTGCCCATCGCTGTGCTACTTACCCCCTTCACCAAGCTAGGTTCTCATACGCTGGTGTTACTCAGTGGAGTGATAATATTTATTTTGCAAAAGCTATATTTAGCACTCCACTTGTAATCTGGCCCTGAGAGTTTGTAGCATTACCTTTGTGTATATTTAAACACAAAAAAGAAAGCTAAGCTCTTTAACCTAATACATTGGGCTTTATTTAAGAAGCTGAGGCTGCAGCTTTGGAGCTCCTTCCGCTACAGCATTGTCTGAACAAGCCTGAAGCTGATAGTTAAGAAGCAGTAATTCCTCCGGACTTGTTCTACTGGGGTGATTGACAGCCCCTGCTCACTGGTGATTGGCTTTAGTAGGGGCCAGCGTTGCACCACAAATGCCTGGGAGATGTCCACCCTTATGCATCTGGCACTTCTTAATCCCCATCATCTCTATGACTTTGTGATTTGAAACATTGCATTCAGTAAAGTGATATTCACACTACTACTATACTACTAAACACTATTACTACTACTACAATATATGGGGATGGTCTCAGTCTCGCCTTCAAATTTTGTGTTCAGATGTAACTATATTTGATTCTGTATTTCTAACCAAAGATGCCATGGGATTATGTAAATGTAGCTATTAAGCTGCTAATACTTTAAAAGTCGGACTATTATTGTAAATAATTACCAAATTTAAAATCAGAAAAACAGGTAACGGAACATAAAACACTCTTTACTTTTGTGTACAAAGAGTGCTTTTTCCCACGATCCCTAGAGAGTCCAAAAAGCAAAACATGTAACCTAAGGGGTCTATTCATTAAAGGGACATTATACACTAGATTTTTTTTTTTGCATAAATGTTTTGTGGATGATTCATTTATATAGCCTATACATGTTTTTTTTTTTTTTCTTAAATTTATAGTTTTGCTTATTTTTAGATAACATTGCGCTGATTTTCAGACTCCTAACCAAGCCCCAAAGTTTTAGAAATATACTGATGTATACCTCCTCCAGCTTGCTCCTGTTTATGTAAAGGGTCTTTTCATATGCAGAGGAAGGGGGAGGGGGGGGGTGTCTGCTGTTTTTGCTATACAGCCACTTTCAGTGGGTGACCCAGCTAACCTTTTCAACAGAGCTAAACTGAGAGCTTCTAAGTAAGTTTTTAAAAGGTTTTACACTGGATTTTTATATCAGTATCTGTGCATATTATTATTTATAGTAGTGTCTATTACATGCAGTTAAATGAAAATTGGTTTATACTGTCCCTTTAAGAAGTGAATGGCAGGTGAATTGGAACATGTTGATTAGCACCATTATCTATGCATTATAAAGGGCCAAACCCAGTGAGTATCTCCTGCAAGAAGAGCTGAGTTAGCTCTGCACTTTGCATGGTTAATGCTGTGTACAATTCACCTAAAAATTGCAAATTAATTGTATGCAGCATTAACTATGCAATGTGCAGGGCTAATTTAGTTCTTCTTGCAGGAGATACTCACTAGGTTTAGCCATTGATAATGCATAATTAAAGGGACATTGTACACTAGATTTTTTTTTGCATAAATGTTTTGTAGATGATCTGTTAATATAGGCCCTCTAGGAGTGTTTTTTTAAGAATGTATAGTTTCATTTTTTAATAACATTGTGACGATTTTCAGACTCCTAACCAAACCCCATAATGCAGGATGTACACACGTGTTTACCGACTACTGCTGGCTCCTGTTTATGACTGTCTGCTCTGCACCCAGCCCCTTTCACTTGGTGTGTCCCAGCCTAACTTCATCAACAGCGCTAAACTGGGAGCTTCTAAGTAAGTTTTTAAAAGGTTCTATACTGGTGTTTTACGTCAGAATCTGTGCATATTCTTCTTTATAGTAGTGTCTTGTACATGCAGTTATATGCAAATTGGTGTACACTGTCCTTTTTATTGATTTATATCCATCCGCAATTTATCTCTTTGTGAATAGAGCCCTACATTTTCCAAATCCTGCAACTTGCCTACAGGTTACTGGTCTATCTAGGGAGTGTGGCATAAGCAATAGGTGTTAATATCTTTCTTTTGCACACCTGAATACTATTTGGATCCATTCCAGGTGCAATGACATCTCCTCAAGCATAGCTAAATTAGAACTCATGTCATATCTCTGAAATAAGCCAGTATTAAAATAAAAAAAAACTGTTGCATTTTCATGTATGAGTTCCATAAATGCTACATGATTAAGATGTAGATAGAGCACTGGTTTTCAAACCTGTCCTAATGTCTCTCTAAAAGGTTACATTTTGTGGATATCTAAACTGGAGCACAGATGAAATAATCAGCTGATTAGTAACCATGGTTATTTTACCTGCTGTCATCCAAGGTAATTCTGAAAACCTGGCCTGTTGGCGGAGGCCTGGAGACAGGTTTGAAAACCAGTGAGCTAGAGGTAGTAAAAAAAGACAATTTAATACAAATATTACATGATCTGATTTGTTAGAGAATGTGATTTTTGCATTATTGAGAGAAGCTATCAATTCAGATAAAATACTTTAAAATGTGCTGTTAAAATGCATGATATTGTGTCAGAGCTATATGTTATTTTAATGTGCCTTTAAAGGGATAGTAAAGTCCAAATTAAACTTTCATGATTCAGATAGGGCATGCAATTTTAAACAACTTTCTTATTTACTTTTTTAATCAAATTTGCTTTGTTCCCTTGTTATTCTTAGTTGAAAGCTAAACCTAGGTAGGTTCATATATTAATTTCGAAGCCCTTGAAGGCCGCATCTGAGCTGAACGCATTTGACAGTTTTTCACAGCTAGAGGGCGTTAGTTCATGTGTTTCATATAGATAACACTGTGCTCATGCCGTGAAGTTATTTAAAAGTCAGCACTAATTGCCTGAAATGCAAGTCTGTCAAAAG